>NW_009235301.1:0-5135 GCF_000690835.1 Fulmarus glacialis
CTCTCCCCCATTCCACCGGGGGGGGAGTGTGCGAGCAGCTGTGTGGTGCCCAGTCGCTGACTGGGGTTAAACCACGACATAGAGACAGGTTGTACAAAAGTGGGGCAAAATTAGCTTGAAAATCACAAGTAATCAATAGTAAGTTATTGTGGGCTAAACTGTGGATAGTCCTTTCACAGATCCATAACATGTAGAGAATCTGTCTTCTATGGCTGTTGCATGACCTTCTCCAAAGCTCAAAAATTACTTGTTCATCCATGCCTCAAAGAAAGAAGCTGTAGAAAAGATGAAAAGGACAAATTGCTGCAAAGTATTCATTGACAGGTCACACAGCAAAGGTTGGATGGCATTTTGGTGAGCAGAGCAAAGACTACTGCCTATAGAGTAATCTAGATGCATCAGGCACACTGTCCTGGGACTAATACTGGAGCAGGACAGTTCTGACTGAATCCTTGCCCAGATCAAAAATTGGTATCTACATCTAAGTGGATTTTTTTAAAGCAGCTTGTTCCTGGATGCACAACCAAAGTGTTAACCAGCAAGCTAGATAGGCAGTTTCTGATCTGTCCTGGGGCAATGTAATTGTTGGGTGATTTCATAGTTTCAACACTGCAAAAAGAAAACAGCATTTGACTCATCAAGCAGGGATAGACTAAAATCATATTACTACCGAACCATGATGATGTCAACCTAGATGTACTGGAACATCCAACAACAAGGACCCATATATGAAATGCAACAGTTGGAAGTCCTTTGAGGTTTTCCTCTTAAACTATTGCTCAATTATGTGTGGGATAATGGTAGACAATATAGCTCCATGTGTTTGAGAAAGCAAGAAATTAAAGAATGCTAATATTCTTGCCCATTTCCATTTAAGCTGATCCTTCTAGTCTTGGCGCTTCACAGAGTTTCTAGAAAAGGACTTTTCTGGAATTGAAGAAGGCAGAAGTGGTGCTAACAGAGGAACATTTCACAAATGCAAGATGCCACCCTTCAGAGGGAAAGTATGTTGGATCGTGGGTGATGATAGTGTCCCAGGATCATAAGTGGAAGTATGAACACATCATAGCAGTACTAAAGTTACTTAATACTGTCAAATCAACAAGATCTTTTTATTAAGAAACATATACATGAGCTTGTGAGGTTCAGTCACCCTTATGCTAAGTTTCCTGCAGTAATCCAGACAAAGTTTTAGTTCTTAGCTCTGCTTTATAGGTTTCTGCTGCTGATAGTTGTGCTTTAAACTTTTTTGAAAGCAACCTCTGTATTTTGAAAAGTCAAACTGGTGCCAGTTTAGAACACCAGTAGAACCAAATAACTTTTCATTTAAAGGTAAATTAACTGAAAAATGCAGTTTGGGAAGGGACAAAATCATTCATGATGAGTGTCAGGTTTGGGGAAGAGGAATACCTGGAAAGAATGATGAAAATATTTTCAAAAGTTGAAAAGTTTAATTTTGAAAAGTACAGAAGTTTTAGACCATTTCTCAAAATGGTGTTTTTGCATAAACATTTTTCTTAAATCCCTATATGAAAAAGTAAAATATATATTCCATTCTTCCTGACAATATCTGTGTCAGGAAGAATGTCAGGAATATTTATTTATATTTCAGTCACTGAGCTGAACTCTACCCACACTGTGGGTTCTAAAGAACACTTAATGAGATTTAAACATACTCTTACAGCAAAACATATGTTTTAGGGACCTGACACAGCATCTTTATTTCGTTAGAGCTTTGACATTGATTTTAATGAGTGACTCTAAAAAATTAAGAAAAGACTTCAGCCTGTGTTAGACTGAGTTAATGAATAAAGGCTTCGATGTGTGTCATCGTATATACTAAGAGGTATAAGTGATTACTCACTACCAGTGCGTGTATGCTTTCTAAATAACTTCTTCCTTCACATTGCTGACACATGGTATTTCCGTGACTGAACCCTTTCTTTTGGGAATCTCCTTATTTTCCCCGAGGAGAAGCCCTCCTAAAAGAAATATTCTATATTAAAATACTGTCTATCTATTGTGAAGTAGATTTTGAAGTGAAATTTGAGCTCTTTCTTTGTTTGGGCTCTAGGTTTGCATCCAAGCATTCACAAACTGCATTGGCTGTGCTTTCTGTTTGGAGACACCTATGGGGATAGTTAAGAGAGAGGAAACTTTCAAGTCAGAATTCATTTGCCTTTCACAATCTTCATAACAAACTTATAGAAAAAATACAAACCCTTTTGCAATCTTATTTTTCTGTTCTGTGATTTCATTACTAGCCATAGAAATCTTTCAAAATTCATGAAGGTAACAGATGACTGATTACTCAATGATGCAGCAGATAAATCTGTTGTAACCATAATTAAAAAGCAAATGCGTTCCACACTGCCCAGGCAGTGGGCATTAAATGTATTACACAGAGGAAGCAGACACCTTATTGATTAACAGCAGTTCCCTAATAAATTGAGATAATTAATTTCTGCTGAGCATCTCGCATACAGATGTAAGTGTAGACCTAGTAAAAATATTTTTAGAGTTCATCAGAAATTGCTAGCTTCTGTTAACATTTTCAAAGTACTTTTTGGCTATGGTCTTATTCTGTCTTTTTCAAAGTCACTTCCAATTAAAATAGCCTTAAAAAAATCAATTTCCACAACTGAATATGTGTATTTCTCTTACAGCTAAATAAAAGGTTTTGGCTGGAATCACAGCCTCCTGAAGTAAGACCCATTGGAAGCAACCAGTAAAAAATAAATCTCTTTATGCCCCTGCTTTACAGGTTTCCTGACCTGTTTAACACTGAAGTGATGAGGACACTGAAGGGGGCAAAAGTTCTCACACCCACACCTTGACATAGCGATGGAAAGCTCTGTCAGTATTGAGGGATCAGCATTAGTTGTGAGGATACCCAGCACCCCTCCCAGCACTTGCTGTTCTCTCCAGCCCTTGGAAATAAGACTCCTGGGACACACTACCAGCATAGCTTGCCTAACCCATGCGGTTCCTGCAGGAGGAAAGCACAATTTCATGCCGAGGTATGCTGAAAAGCCATAGATTCTGGGGCTGTTTTATTATTTTGGTGAACTCCTCACAGGCTGGCACCAGTAGACGGTGTGGACATTTTTCGTCCTGATTTTGGTTTGCTTTTCTTAGCTGTAGGAAACCAGATCCATGAGGAGGATCTGTGTGTTGTGTGGTAAAGGACCCTGGTGAGAAGGGCACCATGACCACTGTTTATCTGTTTACCTTAGTGCAAGAGAGATGAGCTCTATGCCATTCCAGGACATGAGATTTAATTTTGCTCTCACCATTTTTAATATTGTCACCATCAAATATCGGGCAGATAGATTTTATGTCCACAGGCTCCTTTGCATTGGGACGTTTTAATAACAGCCTTGACTTTTGTGTCTAGAACAGCTTCCTTGAACTTATTTCTCCAGGCCTTTTTAAATCATGATCTCTACAAGAACATAGCCAGCTAATCAAGAAATAATGACCTGACAATGAGGCAGCTAAAAATAAAATATCCACTTTCAGATATATATGTATGTATTTAATGTATGTAACTCACAAATTTGACAGTATATTTTGCTTCTTTCCCTTTATGTAATGCTTGTAGCAATATTGTAGGGGGTTGCTGCTTTTGCTGCATTCTGACTACATTTGCTCATAAAGTGAAATGGTCAGATCAATATAATCACAGCAGTGAGCTTGTGTACAGGTACCTTTATCAATAGAACTTTTATTAATGGGATTGAGTTTGCTGCCGCAAGAGCTTTCTATACAGTTGTTCAGCAATTGAGCTGATAGGTGTAAATACACAGGGACTTGTCATTGCAGTTGTCTTTTGTTTATTGTATAAAAGTTTATTCTATAAAAATGAAAACTTTGGGAAAATTTCTATCTTGGAAGGAAGTTTTGGTTCTGTAAGAAAACTGACATCAGATCAGTGATTCCCCTGTATGTTTAACACTTTGCTAAGTCATTGGCAGTGCTCTGAATACCTCCGGCATGAGTACCTCAGATGCTTTTCCAGGAGATGGCAGTGAATGTCACCATGCCTGGTCAAAACATAATTCCTTTCTGCAGAAAAAGCTAGAAGTTTGCTCCTTAGAAAAGTTTGCAGTTTGCTAAGTCAAGAAATCCAGCCGTCAGTCAGCTTCCAGAAGCCTGACTTCCAGATTAGCCTTCAGTTTGCAAAAATTTGGCACACAGCTTATACTTCCCTTTGTATTTAGCCTACACTTACCAAAAATTGGTCATAAGACACCAGCAGTGATGAAGTCCGTTTTCAGACAGTGTTACTGTCCAAGTTTGAACATCAGTAAAACTATGGAACTTAAAGAAAAAGCAGAGAGAGTAAGGTAAAACTCTAATCTGTCAGCATAATTATGGTCACAAATCATATTTATAGTATATCTAGGCTTAAAAGTGCCAGACCTTGATTAATAATCAATTGTAATTACTGTTTAGAATTAATAGCTTTCCTGAATTGCTCTCTTGAAAAATGATCCAGAAGCATTTTCCCACACCTTTCTTGAGGTGCTACTAACTTGATTTTGAAGAGAATTTAACATTTTGAACATCATCTTATAATTCTTGTATTATCTTTACTTCCTTTTTGAATTTGTTTCATGAGGACCTAAAACTATGCAAACACAGCAATAGCTCAGATCAGTGTCTTGACATCTAAAGTCTGCTTCACTGTAGTTTCTTTTGTGCTCTTTCAAGCCAGCAGGATTTGCAGCTCACAATGACACCTGAAATACTCCATAAAACTGGACTGTCTTGTGGTAGATGCTGTATAAGCAGCGTCCAGAAAACTAGACACACTGAGGTGACCAGAGAATCAGGTCAGAGTTGGGTTTGAGTAGAGAGGATGACCAGTATGTATTTTAATGGATTTATTTATAGAAACCAACTTTCCCCCCACCCTGAATTTTCTGTATTTTAGATATTAGTTCATATTTAAAATGTTTTGTTGTAATTTTTGTTACTTGAGTTTTCATTATGGTTGACTTAGTTGTTTCCTTGGTCTGTTGTGTTTGATGGGTCTGTAAGATATTTGTTGCTGACACTAGGTGTCACACTAAGAATGTTTCTGTTTCTGGAAAGAAACAAAAACGTTTGCCAGTAGACGAGAATACGCT
>NW_009235301.1:5162-5465 GCF_000690835.1 Fulmarus glacialis
ATGCTCGTAGTCAGTAGGAGTTTTTGCATTGATTTTGGTGCAGCTGAGTTTGTGCCCTTGATACTTACCTTGAGTCACTCCTTGTAGAATTGCAAGACATGGACACAAACTGCCAGTTTGGCAGCTGCTTGGATCTGGTGTCCCCATTCAGTGTCTGAGGAGCTAACTAAGAGAAATGACATTTGCCTCCAAATGTTGCCCAGACTTTTCCAAGATTTGGATATGGAGTTCATTAGGTTTTCCAATACAGTATTCTAGCTCCATGAATAAAAGTACAAATGAGCAGTTCTCGAAACAACATTC
>NW_009235301.1:5552-35228 GCF_000690835.1 Fulmarus glacialis
ACCCAAAGTCAATGAACTGGTTCCTGGACTTTGACTGGAGAATATGCATTATTCCATGCTTCACGCTGAGCCCTCAACACCCCTGTGAACCTACAGTCACTGCCTCTTTCCTTTGCAGTGAGTTTCATGGGGACACTTCTGTGGCACATACATGCATAGGAGGGCAGTGAGAGAGGTGGAAGAACTAGCCCAATGGTAGCAGAAAGGATTATTGTGCAATAATTGTGCAAAGTTCAGGGAGTCAAAGGTTCCAAATATTTTGCTGGGAGCTTCCCTGTATATAGCTATTTATAGAAGGTCTAATCTAAAGCTTGTTGAAGTACAGAAGTCTGTGCATTGATGGTGGTGTACTTTGGATTAGGCACTTAGTGCGGACGTGAAAAGACAGGTCTGTGCCTGAAGTGTTTGCAATTATGAACAGAGGATGGAAAGGTGGATACAACAGAGAACTTTAAAACTCTGTATTTATTTTTCATTTGGTCTTTTCTCATTTGAGTGAGCAATTTGTTCACCAGGTGTCTTATGCCAGCTCATACTGATAAATGCAAGAACGTTGTTTTGGAAGGTTCTGAAAGGTTTTAGAGGTAAAGCCTTTATTCGTTCTTCCAGCCTGATGTTCTGAGAAAAGGGTTTAAATGCTAAACACTTGCATTCTCCAGTAACATGCGATAGACTTAAGTTGAAAGCACTATAAAACTTGTTTACAAGGACTCAGAGAGTGAAAAATTGTTTCATTTAAAATGCTGCAGAGGAAATCTGACAGCTCCAGAGACTGATTTTTCCTGTCTCACAGCAGGGATAATGCACCAGTGTGGGCAAAAAAACAGTCACCTCAGAAAGCCCTTACACCAGCTGTGCACGTGTAGGCCAGATAACACAAGAGGGATAGAAGGCAATGGACAATACTATTTCTATTCCATTCACCTGCTTCTTCCTGAGTTTTGTAGTTTAAAACATCGTAAAGGAAGGTCTGCTCTAGCTTTTCTCCCATAATTGTCTGTCTTGATGATAAGAACAATGGTGGGACAGACAGATCTATATCCTGTATTCCTCTTCCTAAGGTAAGACAGGTAGCAAAGAGAGGGAGATGGATCTCATAGGTCTATTAATATTGTGGGGCTCTGATACCTATTTGCTTTGTCTTGTACCACTCCGATACATGGAAAAACTGAAAGAGTTGTTGATGGTGAAAAATGTTCAATACCAGGTTAAAGACATCTGAAATTCTTGATGCTTGTCTCGCCCTACTGCCAGTTGGCATGAATTTGATCTGCGAATTGTGTTTGCACTAGCACAGATTAGATAAACAGACAGGTTCTATGGAGCAAAGCCTTCCCGGTAAGAAGTACAACATGGTGGCAGGTCTCAAGTTCTGGGATCAAAGCTCGCTGTTATGCCCACTAGGACAAATGTTGGTTGTATGTGTAGTAAAAAGATAATGTTGTGCAGAAATGGTCGGGCTAGTGTTCTGGACCCTGGCTCTGCCTGCATGTATTAGTTATTCTGCCACTTGCTTACACCAAATCAGACCTAGACAGAACATTGGTTTGCAGTGCCCTGCATCCCAAACATTGAAAGATAATGCTTAAGAGTGAGAGTCAGTGTCTCACAAATACTAAAGCAAAAAGAAAACTTTCACTGTCCAGTTTTTTCCTTCTCCATGCAAGACACATAATGAATGTATACACCGGCTTATTTGCATGCTTGCAGGTAATGCGGATATCGTAAACTGTAGCATGTTCAACATATTCTGCTTCAGATCATGTAGGAGAAATGCAGGAAGCTGCATAAAATGTATCTGCAGCCTGAAATGAGGAAGGAGAAGATGGTCCTAGGAGAACCCGAGGGCAGCGTTAGTACTGACACTGCTGCTTTTATTGGCAGTTGGTGTCACCACACAGGCTTCTCAGTGCCTTTGGGTTGGGGATGGGAGTTGATTATTTTTTTTCCCAGTGCAAACCCATCATCCATGAGGTGAGAAACAGGAAAAATCATGTGTTTTTTCTCCTGAGAAGATCACATTGCCTTGGTAGGTGAGGACAGCAATTCTGAAGGACATCTGTATGTTTGAGACCACAGTTCAGCTGGAGGAAATTGTGACAGAGTTGCCAGGGCAGGATATGAAGTAGGATATCTGATGCCTGCTAGTTCTTGTGCCTTACGCTATTTTCTAGTCTGAATGAAGAACAAAAAAATAAAAGCACACAATAGTATTGTGCATCTAAGACTGTTTCAGTTTTGGCTCTGCGGTTTCAATGACTGTACAGACCATAATGTGCTTTAGGATATGTCAGATGTGTTCTCATCTCTACATTGCCTGTTGTGCCCTACTGGGACTTTGCTGACCATCACAATTATTCGTGCCATCCCAAATTTCAAATCCTCTGAAATCCACTGAAGCCCTACTGTGACGGCGTGGAGAATCGTTATTATACACCTGCTCATATGCCTTTGGCAAAAGAAGAGCCTCATTAAAGGAAGCAATGTTTTGTGTATGTCCAAGATCTTGCTTCCTTGTTCAGTCTGTTTCTTTCACATGTATGAGCACTATTTACCCCCAGGCAGCTGCACAAAATTCATCACAGATCAGTTTCTTCTTGATGATTTGGTTTCCTTCTAGTAGCCATCAAGGAGCAAATGCTTCTCAAACCACTGAGCCTGAACAAAAACCCTACAACATTTGGAGCAATTTGGATTCAAAATGTTTGGCTTGGATCCATTTCTGTATTTCACTCTAGAGCCCTTCTTCTTCATTAGTAGTGCATTAGCTGTAATATTTTCCTTGTGCTGCTTCTGGTACCTACTCTCGCCTGTACAAAAGCTCTAAGAAATTGCTTGATACTCAGAGCGTCATTACTGCAACCAGCGCAGAGTGGAAACCCAAGCAGGGCTGGTCACCTTCTTTCTGCTGATCCATTCTGACCACTTTTAGACTGTTTTCTGAGGTATTAAGTTCTCCTTATTTTAGAAAGGAGGCAGAAAAGTTAAATGTTATCTAAGGAGCAGTGAGTGGGAGCAGCTCTGAGTTCTGAAAGCAATGTTTACCAACAGTTTAAATCAGCAGTGCAGCAGGTAATGAAAGCTAAACATGGCATGCTCTGATGTGGCTCTCAGCAGAGCTGATTCCCAATTTGGTTTCTCTGTGTGTTTCTTAATCTACTAGCACAGTTCCAGTGTCTGTTATGTTTTTGGTGTCTGACGCTGCAGGTCCTTACTACTTGTTTCACTTTGCTCATTTTGGAACTCAACATTTGCATTGTGAAACCATTCAAACTCATGAATTAAAGTGTCTCCACAGAACGCTCCGGAGCAATGCAAATCTGCTACATGGCTCTCATATAGGAGATTGAGTCAATCAGGCTTCCGTCTTTGATCACACTTCCAGGCTATTTCCATTAGATGAAGAAAAGAGCGTAATCTCATAATAAATACAATTCTATCATGTCTATTTCCTTGGGTGGCTGCACAGCCCAGACCTATAAATAGTACCTCACATAATGCTGTATTATTTCACTACAGGCTGATCTGCGCTGCCAAGTGCAGGACTGTTAGGCAAAGTTAGCACATCTGCATTGTTCCAGCTGTTTCATATTCTCTAATTTGTCTGTAAAGTCCTGAAGAGTGTGTGGTGGCTTTGCATGCTGACACCGAGATTCCAGGAAGGGGAGCACTCCACAAGGACATCTGTATTTACAGGACACTGGATACTGCGGTCGGACCATAACTTACAGCTTAATAATGGAAATAGAAGCTAGAGAAAGGAGAGGTAAGGGAATGTTCTCAGAACATATTAAATCTTAATTCACTGCTGACTATGAAACCAACTGTTGTCTCCCTAAGAAACCATTTGGGTGAGGTTCCCCTCAGTGCAGAGCTTAGCAAGCAGTATGTGAAAGACAGACCAGGCACAGTATTCCAAATACATGAAAATTTGATAGTTAGCAGGTTTACAACCTTGGATTAAAATTAAACATTCAAATTAATTTGGGGCTCAATTTTCTAATTAGAATGCAAGGGCAAAAAGCAGGGCAAATCATCCTCACATAAACATGTTTTCCCAAAGATCACTTCATTCCATCTGCAGATACCTTGCAACGCCTTGAGTGTAAAATAACAAAAATTATCTCTTGCAGATTGCTATTTAATCCTCCCTAACTCTTTCTTCCCCCTTTTTTTTTTAGCTGTATAGCTCTATTTCTTACTATGACTCTTTTCTTTTAGCATGATTCCTTTTTTGCTGCTTATAGTACCAGAATTTCCCTACCTAATGTTTCCTTCTGCTCTCTGCCTCCCCGCTTTTTGCTTCTCATTTAGCTGTAAAGTCAATGCTTCAGTTTGATCAACCAGTTTTGTGGTCCCTGACCTACTGCCTGTTATATTGTAAGCAGCATCTTAGAAATGCATTTCTGTTTTGATCACCTGAGAAATGTTCAGAACTACGTATGCTCGGTCTTTAGAAACACTTTGATGTGTGGGTACATGAGTATTTTCCCTTCTGGCTTGAAACATTTCCAGGCTGCCAATTTTTACAGTACTCAACAAACCAGTTGGAAGAAACAGATGATCTTTTTTGCCATTAACTTTTTCCTGTGATTTGGCAGAGTTGCCATCAATGAAAAGGAAATGTAGAAACAAGAGGATAGATTGCATCCATTTTAGAGTCCCAGGATTGTGGCTTAAGAAGACATCAATTGCAATCCCCTTTTCCTTTTGTGTTATTTCTCCTCCCCTACTTAAGTGTGCCTAGAAGAGTGTTCCCATTTTGGTGTCTTTCACAATCTTTTTTAATTAGGCACATAAGTGCCCATAAAAAGCCTGCAGAAAACCCAAAGCACAGAGCAGCACTTTTATGTAACCCTACTGCCGGATGGCAAGCTGCCACCTCCTGCCCCCACTCATCTCCTCTGACGGATCATTTTGGCACTGCCTGACTTTGACATGAGACTTATTTACTTAAAAGACAACATTTTGCTTTTTGGAGTTAAATTTTCTCTAATTATAATTTTTCCACAGATGCCTCTGTTAACTTTGCTTAGGATGCTTAGGATGTATGCCGATCATGTCTGTACCTGTTACTTATTGGTTGTCATAATGTTGTTTCGTTTCTGGCACTGTATGTTGTGTGTAGTTGCTCTATTGCTTTGACCTTGAAGTCTGGCATTTTAGAGGCTTCCAGATGCCACTTCTCCACATACTCAACAGGAATCTGTGGATGCCTCCCTACATTTTTGTGTCCAGTTCTGCTGTGGCAAGACTTATGCAAACTGATCCTATTGCATAGGTGACAGGAGCACAGGCATTTCAGAGCAAGACACAACTTGGTATTATGTGTTGTTGTAATCTTATACTAATGATATTTCTGAAAGAAAAGAGGAGAAAGGTTTTGAAGGTGGCAGCACTCTAGAATATTTCTTTCCAACATAAGATCGTGAATAGCTGCACCTGCACTGCCCTGTAAACACACCTACTTTGCTGTCTTGAGGCCACCTTTTCTGACCTTTCTACATATTAATATATCTGGAATACCAGAAGAAAAACAGAGGACAACCTGGTCTTTGCAGAACCCTCTGCTGTGCCCTTTCAGGCCCTCCTTTGGGAGTACCCAGAACCTCCCTGGAAGGAAGCATGGCAAAGCCAGCACCAGCGCACCTCTTCTTCCATGGTACGAGTTAGAGTGCATAGCTTCCTTCAGTGTTAGGTTGACTGCACAGCCACACAGAAACAGTGTGCCAGGCAGGAGAATTTTAATCCGTCCCATAGAACAATCCTACCTGAAACTCTTGCTAAAGAGCCTGTTTCATCTCCTTCATAGGCCAGCACCAAACCAATGCTTCTCCAGACCCTTGGCTTTCTAAAGCAATATAAGCCCCTTTCTCTGTCCTGCATCTACATCTTTGTTCTCATCTACTTTTTAAAAGTCATTCAGAGATACTCCATTTCTGAGCTGGAGCATACACATGTATGAGTTTAGTTATTGGCAGACATGAAGATTGAAATCTGTGTTTATTGGGATAATGGGTGGAATATAAACATGTATTCTTACAGTGGTTGAAATGTTCTACAGCTGGAGAGGCCATCTCTAGACTTGATAGGGTAGGTAGTTTACTCACAGTATCTTTGCAAATGCCTGCTAACGGATTGGCACAAAGCAATTTTCTTTTTTCAGCTGCTTAATTAGGTATAGTTCTGTGTCTAGCACAGGAGCAATGGATGTCGTCACAGGTGAAGCAAAACTGAATGCACATCCAGCTCTTAGGCAGTTGTCTGAGTACGTATGTTTACATGCAATACACCAATGACAGCCTTACTTGTTTTTACTTTGAATGATCCTGGATGCTTAAGTTTCCAATGAAAGCAGTTCTTCCCACTTATGTTGAAATTGTGGACCTGTTTTTTCTAATGTGATTAGAGAATAATTGTGACTCAATTCCACTTTTCATACTTTTGAATACCTACATATTCTCCAGTGACTTTGGCTTCAGTCAGTTGTATTGATTCAAGTTTATAATTTTGCACTAACATAAAACTGTGTTAGAAGCAACTTCAAAACTAAGATTGCCTTATTGAAGTTACATTAGTTTCAATGTGGATTTCAACAAGTAGATTCCTATGCTATCAGTTTATATGCATGGGTGAACAGTAAATTTATATATGGCTTGAGCTAATGGTAAATGAAGTTTGTATTTTCTCTTGAATCTTCCAGCTTATGAATCTGATGAACATTGTATTCGTTGGTTTTACATTGGTAACTGGTAATGTATTTGTTGCGGATGTGATCTCCCAGCCTCCAAAATTGATCATGGGGATTTTCTCACTCAGAGGTGTATCTTTGTGTTTCATGTATTTGTCTTCCACAAACTAGTCTAATCTTTTTGAGACCATGGAAACTTTTGGTATCCATGATGTCCTACGACAAGAATTTCAACGACACATAGTGTCCAAAAATCTCTCCCCTGGGGCTGGGATGGGGGATTTGCACCTTCTCTATACCTCTTACGATTTTATAAATCCCTGTCATAGTCCCCTCGGTTATCTTCTTTCCAGTTTGAGGGCCCAGGCTGACTTAATTGTTTCTTGCCTGACAGCCATTGCCTAATTTTCATCATCACTGTTACTACTGATGCCACTTTTTCAGTTCCATTATGCTCTCTTTGGGCCTGGGATTACTGCCTACCATGTTAGTGCCTCACTACATCTTTTTGTTTTCTTTCCTATTTCTTTCCAAACTATTGGTCATTTTTGCTTGTTTTTGTTTTTACTACTGTGAGGCACTGAGTTGACATTTTTATAGAACTATTTACTATAACTGTGAGATTCCATTCCTGAATGGTAATAGCTAGCTGAGAGCTTCTCATTCACCTTATGAAGTTACAATTGTTCATTTTTTTCCTGGCATTACTTCACATTTGTCTTTATTGAATTTCATTTGGCATTTTATTGCACAGTATTGAGAAGTCCTCCTGCAACTCCTCTTAGTCAGCCTTCATTTTTACTTCTGTGAATGATTTAAACTTTGCCACTTTGATACTCATGATAATTTATGAATATGCCAAATCATATAAGCTTGAATATATGTCTCCTATGGGGACTCCATTGGTGACTCCTCTCTTTTGTGAAAATTAACCATTTGCTGTTCCCTTTAGTCAGTCAGTTAGCTATGTGAAGACTTTTCCTCTTATCTCAAGGCAGCTTTTTTCTCTAGGAGCTCTTCAAGGGGATCTTTATTAATGTCTTCTGGAGATCTAAGTAGTTATATCCACAAGATTCACATACCTCTCCTTGACTCCTTCGCAGAACTGGCAGAGATATGTGTAACGTTACTTCCCTTCATGAATGTCATATCAGCTCTTCTGAAATATGTCAAAGTATTGACTCCCAACCATATGCAGTGAACCAGGTCCTGAGTACCAAAGCACTCCAAAAAAAATCTGCTGAAAATGATGTGATGATATCGTGATACTATATAAATAATGTAATGTTTTTAAACTTAACAGAAGGGAGGAAATCGTAATACTAAATTTTTAACATGTTTTAAAATTTTAAGAAAGCCTAACATGTGGTGAGTACTAAATATTACTCAAGAATCAGAGGTAAGTTGCAAAGAAATAAGGCTATCACGTCTACAGATAGGCACTTCAGTATGAGTCAGGGCCAGAGGAATACTGCCTGGGGCTTCTCATCAGCTATAAGACTACTTTGATACAAATAAGGCAAGCAGATGCAATGTCTCGTAGTTAGCTCCTTTTCTTGCCAATGCCTGTCTCCTTTGATTCTTCTTCCCCTGGCATTTCTATTTTTGCCTGTGTATGTTAAACACTTAACTTATAAGCCATAATACAAGCATTCAGAAATCCAACTGAAAGGTCTACAATTCTACCTGTGTTATTTTATCTCCTTCAGCAGCCTTTGTGTACTTTTCCTGCTTGTTGTTTGGGCTAGAAGCAATCTGCTCTGTGCTTTTGCAGTACTTGGCATAATGGGGTCATGCTCTTTGAGCAGAGTTCCCAAAAAACTGAAAAACTGAAAGTTTTTCAGGGTTTATCCAGATGTCCACTAATTCTGTTCACTGTTACAGCGTTTTGCGCAGTACAGTATTATTCCTCTGACGTTCCCTGGGTATCTCCTGGAAGCACATCATGTTTGCTGACACTGAGGCAATTTTAAGTGAGAGGTTACACCCTGCAATGCTTGTTTCGGCTGTTTCATAATTGAGTTCCTTTAGCACTGGTCCTGGAGTTTAGTTACTATCCATTATGTCACTCTGACCAAAACCTTTTTCTACTCACACTTCAATTTGAGACAATACTGTGGTGCATCTGCTATCATGTTTCAGTGTGGGACTCTGCGTGAGCTCCTGCATATTGAAGAGTCCTGCATGCCAAGGATGGATGCGAAATCTTCATCTAACTTTTCTGCTGTGGCCTTATCTTGTGTGCTCCGTTATGCCTTCATCACCTATTAGCCTTACAGACTACCTGGTCAGCTTCCTCTTTCTTGTGTATTTGAACAAGATTTATTATTATTTTTAAAGCTATTTTAAGAATTGTTCCTCAGACTTTTATTGGCCTGCCTTATAGGATTTTTACATTTAACCCTTCAAGTTTGTTATTTTCTATTATTTTCCTTGTTTGGAAATAATGTCAAGTCTTTTGAAGAAAGCCATCTTAATCTAATAGGCTTCCTTGGTGAAATGTTTAGTCCCACTAGTCTTTCCTGGGTATTTGAGGGGTTGGGAGAGGAGGAAGGAAGGTTTTAGTAGATGCAGAAGGGGCTTTATGGTATCTTTTCATACTTACTGCTTTAAGAATGCAGAATTGGTTTTGTGGCATCATTAAGCAACATTTTGAATACAGATTCTTATCAACAAGGAAAAAAAAAATACTGGACTTTCTGAGCATGTGTTATGGTTTTAGCTCTCATCCCCGTGAGTGAATATTATGTAGATAGTGCCATTTAAAGTTTTCAATTTAAGATCCAGCGGACTAGAAGACGACAGCCTAGAAAATCCCCAGGACTTCTTCTGGATATGAAAGGAAAAGACAAACAGACCCTTTTAGACAGCCAGTGCAATATCTTGTTTTCACTATAGTAGCTCTATCCTGTAGTGTTGTGTCAATCTGCCAAGCAGTACCAGATGTCCGAGCTGCTTCTTCAGTTTCCCAGTGAAGACAGAATCCATGATGCAAATGTGCAGTTATTTGCGTGCCTACTTCACACCTGAAAGCTGGCCAAATGAGAGGAAAGCCAATTCCTCTTTCTAGATACTGCTCAAAATGTGTGTCTGGTTTGCAGGAAGCAACTTGGCAACAAGCATTTGCTATTTTACCTCAGGTGCAAACACACTGGGAGAGGGATTTACTTTTACTGTGTGTGTCTACAGCAGTTAGCGTAGTAGGGTCCTGATTTATGGCTGATATTGTTAGGTACTGTTGTAGGCTAAATAATGATATAAATAATTTATTGTAGCAGGAACTATGGCAGGGGGCATTCACAACTGCTTGTATAATTTCCCCCATTTGTAACCACATGTAACTACAAAGAACAGTGAGATTGAAGGCTCGTTTACAAGTTAAGGATAGTAAGTGAGAGTACTCTATACTCTCTCATCACAGCTGTTTTGCCACTGGCTGTAACATTTCTCTCCCTCTTCTCTTCACTCATCTTTCAATTCACCTTGAAAGGCACCACGGGTTATGTATGGCAAATTCTGCTAGCTCTCTAAATTGGCACTGGTGGTACTAATATACTAGCACTGTTATAGCTCAGTGCTGCTACCAGCAACAAAAATCCATGTTCTGGTCTCCTGAAGTCTTTGACATTCCCACAACACTACTGCACACCAAAGTATAACCTTAATTTTTCTTCTCTGCACCTGCTTATTTTCCTGGTAGGTAGCAGGGGATAGGAGTGAGAAATGATCCTCCTTACTATTTGAGAACAGATTCCCCCGTCAACAGAATTTTTTGCCAGTTAAATACTGGTACATTTACCTAAATGGGAAGAATTTTCTCATCATTTGCCAGCTTTAGAGCCCATACATACTGAAATTCTACCATCAAACATGGAACAATAACTATCATACAGTTACTGCAGCTTGTCATGATTTTCATTGCTCCCATAATCTATAGAAGGATTTTGTTACCTGCCCAAGAGAAAACGGTGAGTCATTACTCAAGATGCTGCATGTGCAAAAGGGAAAGGAAATTGAATAAGTAAATAACTGGCTATTAAGGAAGCTGTTGAAAACAGGAAAATAAAGAATTAAGAATGTCGTATGGAAAATAATTTTCCTGAAACTAAAAATGGTTTGCAGTGGGGAGAAGATAAGAGACTAATTATGCAAAGATTAAATTTGTTAATCTGCTAATAAACTATATAAACATGATTTTTCAGGGATCATACACAAGTTTTTTTATTTTTTAAAATCACATGACTTAGATCACTGCCTTAACTTAATAAATACAGGCTTCTTTTCCTATTTCTTATTGAGGAACCACTTATTTTTATCAGGAAATTTTTTTTGGTTCTCAGTTGCTCCCTCATACTGACTCAGTTTCTATCGGAATGTGGTTGGCAAATTTGAACAGCTGCGACTGTAAGAATTCCCCCTTGTTTGTCCATACAAGTCTTGACAACTTTTAATTAAATGTGTTTGTGTATCAGCTCTCATAATGGACCTCTGATACATGGTTGGGGCCCCTTGGTACTGCTATAATAAACTCAGGAATATTTGACAGGGTTTAATGATTTCAGGAGATACAATATAACAATTGCTAGAGCACACCGTGGCCTGTTCCCTGCCATGCCCATGCTCAGCATTTCTAGCCTTGAAAATCTAGGCTATATTTCTGTCTCCTGCTCACAAGCCTAGGGCACAGCAGTGGGGTTTTTTTACTGGCCCCCAGTGCAATCTGCAAAAGACTAGGGTGCTGCAGTGTGGACCAGTTAAGACAAACCTTTAGGAAATGATGCACCTATCAAGGAAGAAGGTGTGCCTGCCTTTTCCTGGCGGAACTGGGTGGGTGGGGAGCTCCAGAGCCCGTTTCACAGAAAGCATCCCTCAGCTGTCCTTGTACACCGAATCGTGACCAGTTTGGGGCACTCCCACGGTGCCTATGGCTCTGCAAGAGGAGACTGTGACTCACAGTAGTTATGCTACTGTTATAAATCCAAACCAGCCAATTTACCATCTTCTGCTGGTGAGGCAATTGAGTACTGATTGCAGACATTGCAGTGTGGTGTCAGTTCTGTGGGTTTTTTTTATTAAAATGAAACTCCAGTGCGGCTTGAACCAGGTGGAGGCCCAAGTCTGGCTGTGGACCAGCTATTTGACTCCTTCCTGAATAGGAAAAGAAAATAACAATTTCATGCAATTTTATTGTGCACAATTTACATGGAAAGCAACCCCTTCCAAAATAGTACAGTCACCAATACACATCCTCAGTGTTGTGGTCCTATGGCTCTAGGCTTGGATGCAGCTTTGTTTCCAGGTGTAGTGGCCAGAGAAAAACCATTATGAATACGGATACCCCTAGTAACTGTACCAGGGGAAGCATTATAAAGAATAGCAACTGTAGAACTAAACATACTTATTTATATTTAAGAGGAGGCAGTAGGACCAAGCTCGTTGCAATATGTCAAGCAGAGAGTACTTGCAGGTAAATCCAAAGCTATATGGGATATAAAAATTCCCTTTCTAATTTAAATACTCCACTTTCATTGCTATAAAAACTGATACTCTCATTGTTATTCATCATTATTCAAGACTGTCTCTAAAACAGGACAAGAATCATACCAAGTTATAAGGGACCAAAATGATGGACACTTTAGAAGCTCAAGAGTATGTATGTTAGGAGGTTGTCGTGGTTTAACCTGGCAGGCAGCCAAAGACCACGCAGCTGCTCGCTCACTCCCCCCACCGGTGGGACGGGGAGAGAATCGGAAGGGTGAGAGTGAGAAAAACTCGTGGGTTGAGATAAAGACAGTTTAATAGAACAGAAAAGGGAAAATAATAATGATAATGATCGAATATACAAAATGAGTGATGCACAATGCAATTGCTCACCACCCGCACTGACCGATAACCAAGTAGCGATCGGTACTTCCTGGATCACGCCTACCGTTCATATATTGAGCATGACGTCACATGGTATGGAATACCCCATTGGCCAGCTGAGCTGGCTGGCCTGATTATGTTCCCTCCCATCTTGTGTACCTAGCTCAGTCAGTAGGCATGGGAGCTGTCCTTGGACTAGGAGGGCACTTAGCAACAACTGAAAACATCAGTGTGTTATCAACATTCTCCTCATACTAAATCCAAAACACAGCACTAGGAAAAAATTTAACCCTATCCCAGCCGAAACCAGGACAGAGGTAAAGATGGAGATATGTAAAAACAGATAATGTGAATTCATTTAATCATTAAAACCAGCAACATATTATTAGAAATTATAGTCCAGGTGCAATTTACAGCCTTCCTTGCTGCTGCTTGTCTGCTTTGTGTTACCATTCACTATATTATCATGCTACTACATGATATTTCTGGTTATGACTTTTTTTGTCTTAAGGAGAGAAGCAGAGAGATGGAGTAGCTATAGAGCTAATGTATTGCCCTTTGAAATCAGACTATGTATGTGGGGTTTTGTGGAACATCCCGCTTTCTCATATGATACTCTACTGTATTGAGAAGTAGTTTTAAGAAACATAAAGCACTTATTTATTAGGTTTGGGGTTTTTTTCATTTCAAAATGCACTCCCAGAAAATGCTTGTACCTATGTTACAACTGTAATGTAGTCATTGTCAGTTTTTAGCTAGACAATGTTCAGGTCTAAAGCTTGATGTAATTTATCATCCTCGCATTGAAACAAATTAATAACCCAGTTAGTCACTACAATTCCTTCCCCAGACCCTTCACTCTTCTCTGTGTGCCTTCTGTTGTATATTGCTTTGTTTTAAAATCTATCTCCTATTTCTTGTTGCAGTGTTATCTTTTGCCTCTTTCACAAATACTTCTTCCTTCTGTCAAACCTATTTCTTCTATGAATTATTCCTGCCTTGCTCTTCTTGACTGTCATCTTTCTTCATCCATCTACACCAGATCCAGTCTGTCTTGCGCAGGGACTTACGGATCTTAGATTTTGAGCCATTTAGGGATAGAAAGATCTCACTTAGTTTAAAGTTAGTTAAGCTTCCTCAGTTAAGGTCCCTCTCACAAAAGCAATTCTATATAAACGAGTAATAATACATCATTATTGACCATATAGTAAACTCACAAACACAGTACAGAGATAAACTTGATAACCAATAGATCTTTCCTCTCTCTAACTTTTATTAATGAGCCCTAAAAAATGCACTGCTCATTAAGTCTTAATGCTTAATCATGCTGGTGTCACTAAATAGAAAATGTATATGCTCCATCTGGATTATTACAGAATGCAAGAGAAAGGCTAAACAAATTCTACATTTAATTCACTCTTTTCTTTAGCACAATAAAGTAAATTAAAATCAATGATTGATTGTCTTTGGGAACATTATCATCAGGGCTGAATACATAAACAATGCACCAAGTGAAAAGCTGTTTAATCACATTCTTTCCTGTGTGTGTCTCAGTCAGTATATCATGAGCCAATAAATGCCATTTATTTTATTCAAAAGAGGAAAAGAAATGCATTTATTCAGTTTGACTGTTTCTCCCACTTCAGAAACACTTGATTTTCTTTGAAGTTTCTTCATTTAAGAAAATGTATAAAAATATTTCTAAATGTTTAAAAACATCTGGCATTGTATACAACTTTTAGTGGTGTCTTAACTAGGCTTAGTGCAGTGGAGGGCGTACAATTCATACAATGAAAGATACAGAGTCCCAGGCAGTTTGAAATGCTCTTTCTCAGTGCCCAAGAGCGTACAACTAGTTAGTTCTTCCACCAGATGCTTGAGCCTGCTTTGTGTTCTTTTTGGTTGGAAGAGGAATCTCTTTTGACCATTATTTTAAAATGGTATTTGTCTTTTTTTAATGCTATATGTTAGTGCCTTTACATTAGCTATGTCAAGGCCCTCTGGTCATGTGTCTTATGCTATTCTTCAATAAACTGTCCTCAGCTTGCATAGTTTTACATGCCTCTACAAGGCTGCTGGTAATGCAGAACTGAGATGGGGGGGGCGGGCAGGGATTACTGGTGTGAAATGCTATTCCATGGGTGGTTTTTAGGAAATTTGATATCTTGATTTTTGCATGTGCATTTCATACAGTAATTCAAATAAAAATGATATCTGCATTACAAAAATGCACAGAAGAGACATGATTTATTGTCCTGAAATAAATTTCACAGAGGTGAACTTGGTTGAGTGGATTTTAACTTGTTGATTTAGGAAAAGCACTTCATCAAGCAGGCATTTACTGGTATGCAGGTCAGAGGTTTGAGCTTTTCTCCTCAGCCAGCTAGTACTGAGTCTGTTATAAAGTTTGATAATAGGATGCATCCATCAAGGTTCGATTTATTTCTTTTAATATGTAGGAATAGAAAGGTAATTGTATGTCAACCCTAAGTAGTATGGGAAAGAGACTCCAAGAGCTTAAATGGGGTTCGGAAAGCTGGTAACATCTGATCGTTCATCTTCATCGTCCCTTCCAACACAAACAAAGAGGATGTGGAGTCTCTGAAATTTATATTTTGTGCTTTTTGTGCATTTGGAATTTCAGTGGTTTTACCTGACCAAATACCTCTTTCCCCCTTTAATCACATTGCCTCTTGTCTGTGTGAGGAAGCAGTGGGAATCTTCTCTGGTTAAAACCCATTAGGCCATTTTGTTATTCTCCATTAGAGACACCTTAAGAGTAATTTTCTTTATGATGCCTCCAGAAAACTGCCATGCGGTAACAGGTAAGCTAGCTAAGTTTACAGATACTAGCGTGTTTGTAAAATAGAAAAATTTTTGAGACAAGAAACTTTTTTAGGCATGTGTGATCACTACTTAGCGCACTGGGTCTGAGCTATGCTTTTATCTGCATAACTAATGCCGATAAAAAATAAAAACTTTTTTCCCTGATATCTCTTAAATGGGACACAGACTGCGTGGTCAGGTCAGGTTGTACATCCAGCTGAGGGTTTGCTCCCCTGTGGCTGCAGCTACAGGAAGTCTGGTTTCCAGAAAGAACCTTCCCCCCACCAAGTTTTACCATCAGGCCCTTTATGTGGTATCCAATTTATTTCTTGTGGTTCTTTTCTCCCCATGCTTCTTACCTGACTATAGTCTCCTACAGAGACCACAAATCCAGCATACTCTAAGAGCTGATTATTAGTTTGAATAGTAGTCCATCGTGAAAGTGGTGAAAGTAAGGTGAAAAGCTTTGGCAGTTAGAAGGCATGGAGACAGAACTCCTGACAGCTTCTGAAGTGCGTATGGCTGAGAATTTCCCCCTCCCGCCTTGTATAAATACGGACCATGAAAGAAGAAGGGGAACTGACTGATGGGTGTCCTGGCACACAGTGGCTTGAAAGGACTAGGAACTAAATGTCTTTCACTACAAAGTGATCCTAGGGAAAAAAAAAATCAGACGGATAATGGGGAAGAGGGAATACAGACACTATGAAACCAAAGCTAAATACAGGTTTCATTTGATGGCGTGTTTGGGCCTGCATGTAGTGAACTCTTTTTACTCTTTTCAGTTGCTTGATATCCTTTTTGGCAGTATAAAGGACATGCTCTGATGTGATTTCCGAGGCTGATCTGGACCTGCAGCTGTCATTAGTGAAGCTGGAGGGCCTGTCTGATTCTTTTCAGTTGGAATATATTGTGGCAAATGAATATATTGCGAAATAGGTCATATGTAAGGAAAGAAAGGGTAGAAAAGGGGATGGAGTCAGCCATTTGGACTAGTCAAAGTTTAGCTAATAGCTAATGTTTTAGCTAGGTTTCAACTAACTGTCGTATCTTTGAGATGTGCTGGTTTTGTAGAAATTCAATATCCTATATGGCAGCTTCCGTTTCCTATTTCAGAATCTCAAAACATTTTCCACTGTGATGTTATACACACACTGTTATCCTCAATAGTCCTGTCGTGTAGTGTGCTTCATTTCTTTGCACTTCCTGGAAACTAACGCAAAGTTGATTTTCCAGCCTCATACAAGAAGTGAGCTCTAAGAAGGGTGGGGACTTAGAGGCCACAGCCCAACTAGGGTCCCCTTGTGCCACCGCAATCGTTAAAATTCAATGCAAGTGAGAGCAGTCTAAAATGTTCTCACCTGCTCTGCAATCAAATCTGACTTCAGCTTTCTCAGGCAAGTCGCGGGAAGACAGCAGAGAAGGAGTTGAGAATTGCTCCTCCTTTCCTCTTAACTGTTCATCACACAGCTGACAATACATTTCCGAGCATGCTGCCTCCTAGTCCTGTGCATATGAAGTTGGGTTCCTGGAATTTCAAACATCCGTAATTATGCACTTAAAATGTATTGTTTCCAGATGGTAATGCAACTAGTTATTTCAAACAATGAAAAATCCAGTGATTTAATTGTTTGTGACAGATAAGTAGGAAAGCTGAAGGAATAGAAACATGTAAAAAAGAATGCTATATAAGGCCATTGGTAAATTTTAAATATAAAGAATTTTGGTAGAAATGTGGATCCATAGCCTTAAAAAAGCCTCTCCTGCCAATATGGATTTGAGGAAATCAAGAGGCAAAAGTTTGGAATAATTTCAAACACTTCTTACTTGCACAGATATGATTAAAATTTGTACAAATAAAGGAAACTGCACATTTTTCTTCTTGAGTGCAGAATTTGGTTCTAAGGCTGGAACAGGATGAGCAGATTTTTTTCAGTTTCATTGTTCCCTGCAGCATGTTGATTACAGCAAGAGCACCTTGAACTTTCTGTGTATTTCATGAACGCAGAATCACCATCAATATGAGCAAACACATACAGAACACATCTCTTCATCAGTTCTTGTCAGTAAATTCTTTTGGCCAAATGTGGCACTTCAATAATACGATTTTACAAGTGTAAAGAATGCTGCTCAGCTCTATGGATTGGTAACACGCTGCATCCTTATGATCTACAGGTCACAGTGTTTAGCTGCCTCCAAGAAATATGCTCTTAACATCATGCAATGGTAATTAAGACAGTAAGGTCATCCTGCATTATGAATTCTCGCTTTTCCCTAGCGCTGGTCACCCGCAGAAGCCTTGAGAACAGTTCACCAAGTCTCAGGCCTTCTCCCTGTTTTCCCCTTTCCTGAAAACACAGTGGTGTGAGCAGCCTACAGGTCAGTGCACCATCCGAGGAGCCCCTTGGTGAACCCTCTTGCAGCCCTGTGGCCCTTCCCTCATGTCACCACAGCAGCGTTACTCTCATCAGTGCAGTGGGCTTCCTGCCAGGGCACAGGCTCAGGTGAACACATATCTCATGCCATCACTGACCACACAAGGAAGCATCAGTCATGCAATTCCTGTACTCTTGACTGAAAAGGCATCTGTCACATAATTGGGGGTGACTTTTTGAGCATGTGAAAGATACTTTATCTTCATGGAAAAAGGTGGGGTAATTAGGTGCTTTAAATGCCTCCATATGTGGCTTCTCCTGCCCGGAGAGCCCTAGGAAGTGAACTTTCTATGCACTGTAACATTATCAGATAGCTGTCAAGTGCTTTGTATATTCCAAATCACAAGCAATTTCTCACTTCCATCAAATATATGTTTTAAGCTATCACTTAGCAAGTGTTCCAGTATACATAAACAATAAAGAGAATAATTTCCTTTTACTGAAAAGTATTTCCTTTTCTAAGTTTTCTTTATTAGTGGGCATATTTGTGAAACAAGAAAAGTCACGCAACCAAACAGCGCACAGCTCACTCAGAGCAGAAGCAGCCTGGAGGTGTATGCATTCACTCCTATTCTGTTCTTACGGCAATTTTAAATGAGATATACAGACTCAGGTTTGTACCAACAAATAAGGGCCCCTGGGACAGTTAAGAGAGTCACAGATCAGGGATGATCTGACTACACTCCCTTTCCAGGCAGAGAAATACCAGCTGCCAGGAAAGCAATGGCGTAAGACATGCTATGCCAGTGCTCTGCATTAATTGGCAACCCCAGCTTTAAAGCTGCTTTGTGTCGGCAGCACAGTGCTAACCAGCTGCAGCACAAATCTGGATTTGGTCTCCACATCTCTTCACAAAAGCTGCACTACTGATTGCACCACTATTGGCTTTTAAACTGTCTATTCTTATACTTACTATTCAAGACCTCATTACCAGTGAACACTCCAGCCACTGTAACAGTGCGGTTTTTGATTGCCTTGTCCAAGCCTCCCACTCAGTGTAGCTTGATCTGCTTTGGTTCTGTTAGCATAAGCAGAAATAACCTAACACAATCGGGATGGGATGCTTTAACATTGCAATTCTGCAAGCAGTATAGCATTGCTGCCAAAAAGAACAGCCCTGCCCTTTCCCTGTTCCCAAATGCTTGTTCTTGTCCCTGTGTTGCTCCCTGCCTGCTGCCAGTGTAAGTATCTGCATCGCCAAGCAATGAACTAAATGGGAGAATGGGTCCACTTCAAAGTAGACTTGAAAGAAAAAATAGTAATGACTAATTTTAATCCAGATTAATCCAAACTGTTTTGCTGTTCAGCAATGAGAATGCCTTTGTCAGCCTAAAGAAGAGGGCAACTGGGAGGGCAGCAGTTTGTATTTAGAGGCAGATGAAGGGCAAGGCTGCTATTCTTGGCTTACACTTTTCATAGAGATGTGGTATAAATGTGATCCTGTTCTCAAATGCCCTTAAATGACACTATTATTCTGTTCTTATTGCTCCTCATCTCTCAATCCTCACTTGAGGTCTTTTTAAAAGTATTCATTAAGGTGTTTTTCTTGGCCCTTGTCATCTGAAGTTTAACCTGGAGTATAAAGCTCTATTCTTCCTGGTTTGATCATACCGATGTTCAACAACTGAAACATGTTTATTGACAATACATAACACAGAAAACATACTTTGCATGGGACTGTCTTTTCAGAGGAATAAACATAGTGTAAGCTCCTTTTACAAATGAACAGAACATCTTTTGCACGTGCAGTGATACTGGTTTCCTGGCAAGTGCCTACTTAACCAAAAAGCAAGGACCACTCTTTTTTTTTGGCTCCCAGGGATGCACCTAGTCAAAAAGAGCATGGTGTTGCTGGAATCAGGAAGAATGTGAATGTGCAGACATAAAAAAAACCTGCACAATTCTACTACCCAGATTTTAGGTACTTTGTTTCAAATCCTATTCCAAAAGAAAGACTAACGAGCGTAGTCCCTCACCCAGAGGAGCAGAACTTGTTGAATGAAAATATGCCATCTTTTACACAGCTGCTTTTCTCTTACCACTTTCTTAATAATTCTTTTTCTGCCAGAAAAGAGCTGATCAAACCTGGTAACATGTTTACATAACAGCAAACATTTAATCTTAAATTATAGATACATTTCAGATTTCAATATTTACTGTAACATTTGAACCACAAGAGTTCCCTCATGGCCAAAAAACAGTGGAGCTGCATGTGGTGAGTCCCTATGTTACCTTTCTGTTCCTTGGGGCTGACAAAACCCTTCACAGGCATGAAGAATGAACTACAGGTAGGTCAAATTCATATCCAGAAGTTCACTGCAGTTTCATTATGATATTGTTAAGTTCCAGGTTCCTGCTATCTATTGAATAGTGACATTTGAAAATATAAAACTAACATACTACATTTCTTCTGAAATATTTGATTCAGCAAACAAGTGACAGACACAGATATTTCTGGTTTCATTGGCTTTTGCAGAAATGTTAAACAAATTGTTATTTGCTCCCAAGTTTTAACCCCTTTTTTCCTTTACGTAGGGAAGTGGATAAAAAAGCAGAAGTATGATGAGCTGTTTAAGACAACAGCACAAAAACTTTTCTGAAGTTTAGTTTTTTATGTTTACCATGGAAACGTTCTTTGAGACATTAAGAGCCAAACAGGGATTAGTTAGTGGAACACAGTCTCTGCCTTGAAGTTTTACATTAATATATCAAGATATATCAGAAAACTTTCTTAAGGATAAATAGGAGACTCTGATACTAGACAAGCAAATGCAAACATGGCCCTCATTTCAGATTACCAGGTTTAAAACATTTTATGAAAATCCACCTCAAAAGGCAATCTTGGACAAAAGCACTTAAATATTTTAACATCTATACCAATCACTGCATCTCAATGCAGCTTTGTTAACTATGGTATTAAAAATGAACTGGGACTCCAGTAAACAGTCACAGCACTGTAGATTTGTTGTGGTGCATTAGAGAATCTGGCCCAGTGTGTGTCACAGTTGTTTAATTCATCTAAGGTTGGCAGGGTTTCTTTTTTACTTAAATGTATTCACACCCATGCAAGCTGTCAAATTGAAATTACACTTAAGAGCTTAGACTGAGCTGCAGCTGCAGCAGCCATGGGGGCGAGGCGTGGGGGGTTGGTACCACTCCCCCTCCTGCTGCCCGGGACTAAAAAAGATGTCCCCTTAGCTGTTAGCCTGGTCCTGTCTTCCCTGAGTGTTGACTGAAAGTCTGCTTGACCTGGCTTTTGTCTGGTCTTTACATTTCATGTAATCTTAAAGGACTTAGGGATACCATTTTCATTTAGCAATGGGTAAAAATCAGGTATTGAAGAGAATATCCTTGCAGCTTTAAATGACCAAGATATCATCTATCATCACAGCCCTATTCTGTCTGCTGCTAGAGCAAACTCTCTTCATTAGAGCTGGGAAAAGTATTTGCTGTAAAGCATTTATTCAGAGAATTTAGCCTTTTATTTCTTGCTTTTTTTCCTATTGAAATTTATCTGCAAACAGTCTGATTTTTATGTGCTGGCCTATTATTCAGTTATTCAGTGAGTTCTTTATGCAGCTGTATTAGAGTTTATGCACTGCTCCTGAATTGCTCACTCTGGCCATTTTTCTCAACTATGAGCCAGTCATAATTTGCTATTTGTTCAGGGGAACATTCAAGTAAGTTTCCTAATGTTGCTTTCATTTTCTTCCGAGCATCCTGGAGGACTGCCTAACTTAGGGCAGGATCTGTTGCTTAGAGGCATCCATGCTGTCCAGAGTCTTCGAAAAGTATCCCTGGTGACACAATGGCTTTCTGCCTCTGACACATCTCCTTCCGTTCACTCCTCATACTGTCTTTGTGTTAGAATTTTTGACGGCTTTCTATAATTCAAAGGGACTTCCTGGTATCCTATAGGGTTCTTGTGTTGCAAATATCTGTGTGTCATCCACTTCCCTTCATTAATTTGTCAACTCCATCTCAAAATTAATCGGCTTAATTTGTTTCTCCTAATAGCCTGGGAAAGGTGTTCTAGAATCTCATTCCTGTGTTGGCTGGAGTCCTCCTAACTCCCAGCATAAAGTCATCATCAAAATACTGCCTGCTACATTCATTTTTGAATTCTTTCTTTAAGAGCCCTTTTAAAGCAAGTACAGAGCTTGATGTGATAGTGAAAATTTCCAACATATTTAACTTTAACATAGCACTATAACTTTCAGGAATGTCAAATGAATGCAAAACTATATGGCTACATTATCTGTATTAAAATAATTAACTAGTACCCAACTTCTCAGACAGTATTGGTCATCCAAGCTAAAAGTCATCATTACTACTTTCTTGGTCAGTATATAGTATCCATGATTACGTTTAACAGAGTGTGCACTGTCAGATTCTGGAACTGATTCAGCTTCCATTCAACTGATGTATTACTGTTATCCTTACACACTTAACAGCTCTACTTTGTCATGGAGAAGACTCGATTTATTTTTCTTTATGCAAACTAAGTTTCCTGTGTAATCACTTGACTCCTGGAGTTGGTCTTATACAACTAACAAATACTAGCAAACATGATAAAATCATAAAATCATAGAATCATAGAATCATTAAGGTTGGAAAAGACCTCTAAGATCATTGAGTCCAACCATCAACCCAACACTATCATGCCCACTAAACCATGTCCCTAAGCGCCTCATCTACATGTCTTTTAAATCCTTCCAGGTTTGGTGACTCATCCACTTCCCTGGGCAGCCTGTTCCAAGGCCTGACCACTCTTTCAGTAAAGAAGTTTTTCCTAATGTCCAATCTAAACCTCCCTTGGAGGTCTCCCCTCAGCCTCCTCTTCTCCAGGCTAAACAGCCCCAGTTCCCTCAGCCGCTCCTCATAAGACTTGTGCTCCAGACCCTTCACCAGCTTTGTTGCCCGTCTCTGGACACGCTCCAGCACCTCAATGTCCTTCTTGTAGTGAGGGGCCCAAAACTGAACACAGTGTTCGAGGTGCGGCATCATACTTGGTAACATGTATTGCCAGTATGTATGTATGTATGTATGTATGTTGAACAGCGTCCTTATCTACTGGCAATTCAAAGTCTACAACAGAATTGGTAGGTTACAGAATGATACCTACCATGTGTAGGAAATTGATAGAGAAAACAAAGGAGGAGTGTATTTACCTCACTATGCGTGGATCGTTATCATGCAAACTCATAAACTCTGAACTGTCTATGAAGAATTGTTAAAATCTCTAAAAATAATGTCATAGGCTGGTGTCAGGCAAACAGTGAGTCTAAAGAAAAGGTTCACTTTGAAGGTCAGGGGGATACTTATGTTGTAGACTTTAGGTTATTAAAAGCGTCAAATTTCAATACAATTTAGAGAACCAAGGTTAGGAGCCTAAGTTCCCCACATTGGAAGCGGTAGAAATCTTGATAGGAAAAAGTCTCTTTTGAGACAAGTGCCTCTCAACTTCCTCCTTTCCCCCAGCTCCTAGAGAAGGATCATTTCAATGTTATCAAGGTTTATTCGTCCCACAGATAATCCAGTGAGTGTAACAAAGGAGACCCTGTCTGTAAATTCCATGTAAGTACCTATATGACAGTGGAATACTGTCATGTCATTATTAATTCAGATATTCAGAGGCTAAATTATGTTCCGATGAACTCAGCTATGGAAATTGAAAACTGAAAATGTATTTATTTCAGAGCAACACATAATTATATACTTCTAGTTTGCCCTGTCTATTTTAAATCCCTTTATGCAAATCTCATCTTCAAGGATTATGTATAGGGTAAAATTAGATGAGCTCTTAAATAGCTAATATAATATAATTGTGGAATTATTGTGTGTGTGCATAGCGTGTACATAAGATCCAGATGTTAATTAGTAAATCAGGTTGATTTAGCAAACAGAAATTTGTTCTGATGAAAAACTGAAAGGAGAGACAATTACTTCCTAGAAAGTTATTGTTTGTACTGTGAGCTCACTGAAAGGAAAAAATTAACATGGCAAAAAAATACTTTCATAAAAAAAGAAAACACCAATTAAGTCAAATAAGTAGGAATTCATTGCTCCCAGAATCTAGTCTGATGGCTTTGTACAAAAAGACATGAGATGTTTACCATGCGTATGGATTGTGTAATGGTAAGGCA
Organism: Fulmarus glacialis; assembly: GCF_000690835.1. Lineage (NCBI taxonomy): Eukaryota > Metazoa > Chordata > Aves > Procellariiformes > Procellariidae > Fulmarus > Fulmarus glacialis. Next base: position 29,516 of record NW_009235301.1, read on the forward strand.
TTTTTATGTAGTCAAATCTTCCACTTGCGTGTATCACTGCATTTCACCTGATAGTAATGGAGTTAGGGTAGTTTGCATCAGATGCAGATCTAGTTCCTTAACCCTTCTTTTGAGGGATACAGCTGGCTCTAGAGGTTAAAAATTCAGTCAGGCAGTACATAGGCTTTATCCAAATGGCAACCTTGCATTCTATGGAAAAAGAAAACTTGAGTTAAAATATTTCAGCTTCATAGACATAACAAAGGTTTTTTAAACTACAAATATAATAACCGTAATTCAGGTAAATTTTGTTATTTGGCATCAAGCGGACAAGTCAGTTTTACCTTCCTTGTGAAAAGCTGACATTTAATGCCTGAAAATAGCTGGAAAATGAGTGTGAGTTACTCAGAGAAACATACTGCCTCTACTAAAGCCAATAACAGAAACTTTAAAATGAATGCATGGAACAACCTGTCATCTCAGCCTACAAGCCCTATTCAGGCCTTAGCAATGTGTTCATTGCTTCCCAAACTCCCATTAATTTCAGTGGGAGTTCTGAACGGATCCAGAACAGGAGGCATTGCCCACATTTCCTACTGTGGCAAAACCTGTGCTGTGACCTGTAATAGTTTATCACTGATCCCCAGATCTAAAATCTCATTCACCAGGTCACAAAAGCTGAGCAGAGCATGAGCGCAGCAAGTGTCACAAGAATGTTTCAGACCATCCCAGCACCTAAAACCCCTTGGTTATGAATAACACAGCTGGTATCTGTGCTGTCTTTTAAAAACCTAATGCAAGAGCCTCAGCAAGCAAAGGAAAACATTCTATACTCCATTTCAGATTATATAAATTCAGCTTTGCATTTTGAAGGACTTTTCTATATAAACATGTAGACAGTGAGAAAGCTGAAACATTTTTAAACAATGATGAACGGATCATTGAAAATATTTGTCATCATACATCTGCAGCTAGATACCTGATAAACTGTTCATGGTTTCAGTGGGAAAAAAATGCACGTTTGCCTTTGCATTTATTCTCATCAGGGAAATGTCAGTAAAAATACTCTCAGTGTATCTGCATCCATCTAAACAAATGCTTCACCAAAAATTATCTTTTATTACCAAGAAATACTCTGAGGGTAGAAAAAGCTTAGTTTATTGTGTAAACACCCTTTATCCATCTTTCAATGGATGTTTATAATAAACTTTGTTGTAAACTCCATTCTTGTAAACTCCATTGTACCTCCACTCAAGTTTTCCCATATTAAAATTGAGGATTGTAGCAATGTTTATTTACACTGAATGGCTCAAAATGAATCACTTACTGATCTGTAAACAAGAAGAAAGCCTTATTATTTGTCAGCTTTTTGTTCCTGTAATGAATATGAGAGACAGTTGCAAAGATCTTTTGCTTTATTCTAGTCTGGCTGTTCCTGGCTATAGGGTCATAGTAGCATGCATTATACCAAAAAAACAAAAAAAAAAAAAAAAAAAGAGAAGAAAAGAAGAGGTAAAGACAGAAATACCAAACCCAAAGCTGAGCTGGAGTCTACTGCTGACAAACCAGAATGCGTTATAGGGAGACAGCTGTGTTGTACTTAAGGCACTCGTTTTCAAAACTGCTTTCAATACTGTCAGGGCCCCCGAGCGCCCCACCACCCCTGCCTGTCCCTGCCCACCCCCCCGGGGCTCCTCCCACCCTGCCCACGGCCCAGGACCCCATTTCAGCCCCCCAAGGGCCGTCAGTCCCTGCACCAGCGACACTGCAGCAAGGCCGGTCTCAAAGTCCCCATGGCCCTGCCTTGCCCGGCCACGAGCCCGACCCGTGGGCTGACGTCCTGTCCCGGCATTGACCTGTCCCTGTCCCCACGGGCCTGCCCGGCCATTGAGGGGCTATGCCTGACCCTGGTTCCTCACCTTGGGCCTGAACATTTAAAACATTATTTTTAAAATGAAAAACATCATTCACAATGAACATATATTTCCATTCCACAAAGTACTTACGTTTTAATGAAGAATACAGTTTCCTAGCAGCAGATGTTAACATCGAAATGAAAAATTAGGTCATTATATTGTGTATCTGCCTTCAGAAGGATAAATTGAAAATAGGATTTACTAAAAACACTGATAATATCTTGAAACCCTCATTTGTCTTTAAAGGTATATTAGATTTCATGGGGTTTCTAGTTTGCTTGAGGTATTTCAAGACTGCTTGGGGAATACTCAGTGAAATGTTTTTCTAAGCTATTACAACTGTATGTCTGCCTTAAGTGTGACCTGTTGATAGCTATATGGAGGTGTATTTTGATCCCTGTATCCTCTCTCATTCTGGGAAAGCATAAAAAGTAATTACAAAGTTTCTGATTCCCAGTTTTTCTGCATTGAATGCCAAATTAAAGGTGAAATCTGAGGCCACAGGAATCTGTTCGTAAACTCTGATTCTGCAGACCCTGAATGTACTTACCTAATCTCTGCACAATACCTAGGGCTACTCTCAGTGTTTAAAATTAAGCAAATACAAAAATCTTTCCAGGATTAGGGTTATCCTCTGACAGTCTTACTCATTTTTATCAGTAACTTCCTCTGAATCATATTCATGATCAAAGATGGCAAAGTCAATCGGAAGTGTTTCTTCTATCATCTGTGATTACTGTTACCCAATGGGCATAGTTAACAAAACGCATCTACTTAAGCCCAGGTCAGACCAGGTAAGTTTGATGCAGGTTGAGGAAAACTCCAGCACAGGCAGACGAGTAAATGGCTTATTAGATGAATGGTATACACAGTTAAAGTGCTACAAGGACAGTCAAATATGAATTTCATTTTGTCCTCTTGATATGGGATCTTTTACTGATGGTTTTAGTTCTTAAAAACTAAAATTTTCATATCTTTGATTCTGAAGAATATAATCTACCAAGGAATAGGTAGGTCTACAGGAAATAGAAGTCTCTACCACATAGTTGTAATATCTCTTATAGATATTTGTGATGCTATTTTTCTATAAATGTGAACAACCTTGGTTTTCTGCTTTGAATGCAGTGGGATTAAAAGCACAGGCTCTGAAGGCCTACGGTTATGGCTTTAGCATAAGTAATCATACAATTATGTCAGGGTATGGCCATGTCTACATGAATGTATCATGAAGTTTTTAAGTACATGCTTTCTTTCCAAGTGCACTAAATTTGCATCCATACAGCACACCTTGTTAGGCATTAAGCTAGTCCACAAGGCTTTTCAGTGCTTATACCATTTTTTTACCTACTTAATATGCACGGCGCTATATTAGGGCTGTCTTCATTATGAAGCTGGAAATGAGTTTCTATGATTATCTGACCAGCAGCTTCTCTACCCAATTCATGGGTAGAGAAATCTATAAAATATAATCCTTCCTCTTTGCTTTGTACATTATATTATTCTTACACTGCATCTTTGATATGTTCTAGGAATCCTATGCCTTCTCATAATCATACTTCCTTTTTAACCTCCTTCTGACCCAGGTTCTCTCCTGTATCCCTCCAATGCCCAGTGCTTTCAGCTGTAGAGCAATTACATCCTAATAGCTTAGTTCCTCGTGCTCCTGTGGAAGTCATGTTCTACAGCACTCTCTTGCTAATTAACAATTTTTTTACTGCTTCCCTGACCAGGTAACAGTTTTTTGTTTATGGAACCTTATACTCAGGAATAAATCCGCTTTACACAACTGACCTTTTCATTTTGGGATCAGTTTTGGCTAGCTAGAGGACAGAAATGGCAAAATACTTCAGGAACATGAGAAAGCGAACAGCAAAACATCAGAGATTTGTAGAGCTCTATGAAACTTCTCTCAGTGAAGATGGGAATTTCCATAATTTATAAGGATAGGCAACGATGAAAGTGGTTTGGAAAAGGGTTGGGTTTTTTTGCTTTTTAGATATCACTTCTGAGACTTGCTTTTACATGCTCTGAAAGTTATCAGCTCTGGAAATCAATTTCAGTAACACACAAATTAGTAATTGTGAAGAAGTTGAACTGTCTATACAGAAATAACCACTATTGGCTTTCTCTTTTTGCTGTTTGTTTGTTTGTTTGTTTTGGGGGTTTGGTTTTTTTTTTTTAAAGGCATTTTCTGCCTTTTATAGTCTGGAAGACAGCTTGAACACTGTTTGTCTCTGAAATAGCAATACCCACTTGGTTCTGCAGGTTACTGAAACAATAGCTTGGACAGGTGAAAAGTGCCTTGTGTATCTTATCCAGGTCTTCAGACAGTTCTGCCTTAACAAAGAACATGGGTTGATGTCAGCTACTATCCTAGCACTGGGAGGTAGCTTTCTTGCGAGAAGGAAAGGTAAGGATTTAGCTACTTGTCAGAAGAGTGCTACCCCTGGAAAGAAATAGAGAGGGAAGAGTTACGGACCTCATCCCACTGATGTACAAGCAGAGGCTGAATATGGTGAGTACAAGTAAAATCTCTTCAGCACTAGCTCTTGTCATTTCATTTATCTGGTTCCTTACCCACCCTGCAATTCTTATTATTAATGTCTGTATTATTGGGTTTGACTAAAAAGCATCTGGTAGTGTATTAAATACTTCAGTGAAGACCAGAGAGATGATGCCTGCTCTAAGTCCTCTGTATAGAAAACCAATTATCCATAAAATTTACCAGTTCAGGCTGGCACAACGGATTTTTGGCAACTATCACCTTTTCAATTTACTTCCACATCTTCTAGTATTCATCCTTCAAAATATGTATGTTCTCAGAACATGTAACTTTAGTAAAGTTTAGCCCCAGGTAGAATTTTATCTTAAAAGCCATACATAGAAATATAAATCTCAGGCTGTTTTATTGAAGTTTTGTATATTGTGCAATGTGGGTTATAGTTTGCACTCCTCACACACATATCTAGTCAAATACATATCCTGGATGAGCAGAATCTGGTTCTTACTTGTCTTTCTTTTGTTCCTTTGCTTTGGTATATGAAACTATCTTAATGCTCTCCTACTTAAAAGGGATGTCGTAGAAAAAAGCAGCTTTCCAAATCTAATCTGACACAATACCATTTTGCAGTAGTTTTGTAATTATTTGAGTACTGTCACTACCATTTAATGCATAAATTAAAAGTTGTATGTAGTTTGGGGATACAATACTCTGTATTTCATAGAGACATTAATCAGATATCTTGCTAAAATGCCTTGCAGTTTTTTTTTTCTCAGGGCAAGCTTCAGTGTTCTTTGGCAGAAGTCTGTGTATCATGAAACAGCAGCTGGTAACAGGCTGTAGGGAAGCACTGTCTGGTGAGTGGAACATGCCTTAATGCGTGTAAAAAATAATCTGATTTATCCATACTTTGTTGGAGAGAGAAAAAAAAAAAAAGTAGTTGACACTTCATCCATGTGTAAAAATATTTTTAAGAGACAGTGTGCATATTTGTATCTATTATTCCTCCCCAAAACATTACTTGCCTACGACCAAAGTGCATATATAGATGTAGGGACCGCACTACCTCCACTGATCCTATTTCTCTCGGCTGCCCATGGAGAGGCTCCTGGAGAGCAGTGGTTATTCATCCGTCTCCTTGCACGCAGTAATTCTTTGCAACTCTCGGAGTCCATTTACCTTCGCCAAGAGAGATGATTGCCGGGGCCGAGCCCCTCTCCCCGGAGGCCCTTCCCAGTTCATACCCGCGAGGGGCGGCAGGAGCCGGCGGGTTCTTGGCACAATGGCGTTGCCAGGGAGGGAAACCCCCTCCCCCAGC
>NW_009235302.1:0-263 GCF_000690835.1 Fulmarus glacialis
GCAGGGAAGCTGCTTGCTGGGCATGTCTGTGTGCTGGGCGTGTGAAAATAAAACGAGGTAGAACAGTAATGATAACAATGATGACAACAGTAACAATATACAAAGCAAGCAATGCACAGTGCAACTGCTCACCCACCGCCAACTGCGTGTCACGAATGGAGGGGAGCCCCGCTACCCCCAAGCCTAATTTTATACTGAGCACGACTCACATGGTATAGAATACCCCATTGGCCAACTGGGTCAACTGCCCCAGCTATGCTCCA
>NW_009235302.1:397-4259 GCF_000690835.1 Fulmarus glacialis
CCTCCCCCGCCCAGCTACTGGAAAGAAAGTTAACTCTGTTCCAGCTGGATCCAGGAGTATGCAGAATCTGGACATGCCCAGCACAAAGACAAGCCCAGCACCCGCACATACTCAGCACCCAGCACACCCCAGTGCCCAGAACCCAATACCCAGCATCCAGCACCCGGACATGCCCAGCACCTGGACATGCCCAGAACACAGCACCCCTCGTGCCCAGCACCCCAAGAGCCTTGTACCCAGCACTCCCAGTGCCCAGCACTCAGAATGCCCAGCACCGGCACATGCCCAGCACCCTAAGTGCCCAGCACCACTATACCCAGCACCCCCAGTGCACAGCACCCTCACTGCCTAGTAACCAGTACCCCCACCACCCAGCACCTAGTACTCCTAGTGCCCAGCGCCCAGCACCCCCATTGGACAGTACCAAGCACCCGGACATGCCCAGCACCACCAGTGCCCAGCACCGAGCACCTGGACATGCCCTTTCACAGCCCCACCAACTATGAGGCTCTGCGCTTGCTCTAATCCTAACCCTAAACCTTTCGAGAGCCAAGCCCAAAGAGGACACCCACGACCTTAAGCTCCAGTTACAAAAGTGGCCAGGGGTGAAAACTGCTCGTGGGTCTCACTTTTCTTTGACAGCCCACTCCTCAGCCCAAACAAAACCAGGGGTTTGCCCTTGCTCTGCCGACTAACACTCACCCTTGATGGAACACAGAACCCGAGGGAACAACATCAGCTGGGAATACAACACAAATTTGGCTATGAGTGAAAGCAGTTGATGACCCTCACCTTCCCTTTGCAGCCCTTCACAGCTCCACCAACAATGGCCATATGCTTTTTGTTCTGCCACCTTTCATTTGTCTACCCTTACCATCATGACAGCCCAGCTCCAAAACAGCCACCCACCACGTGGGGCTCCAACACAGAAGTAGCCAGGACTGAAGGGTGATGCTGGCCCTCACCTTCCCTTGGCAGTCTGTTCACAGAGTCAACAACACTGGGACTCTGTGCTTCCTCTAATCCTCACCTCAAACCTTGCCAGAGTCCAAGACCAAAATGGACACCACCTCCTTAAGCTCTGATACAGAAGTGGTCATTGGTGAAAAATGCTGGAGGCCCTCTGCTTCCTGTGGCAGCCCTTTCATGGCCTCACCAACACCGGGGCTCTGTGCTTGCTGTACCACTCAACCAACAACCTTACTTGAGCCCAACTCCAAAATAGACAAGCACCCCATTGGTCTCCAACACCAAATTAGCCAGGACAGAAAGATGTTAGCGGCTCTCACCTTCCCTTGGCAACTTCTTCAGAGCCCTACAAACACAGGCATCTGTGTGTGTCCTACACTGTACCTCTTACACTCACTGGAGCCCAGTTGGGCTGGATGGAGAAATTCTCCTGAGGTGGGGTGTGGCATGGCGAGGCGATGGGCACTGGGCTACTGTGTGCTGGGCACTGGGATTGCTAGGTGCTGGGCATCTCCAGGTGCTGGACATCTCCAGGTGATGGGTGCTGCGCACTGGGGTTGCTGGGTACTGGGCATATCTGGGTGCTGGGGGTGCTGCGTGCTGGGCATATCCATGTGCTTGGTGCTGGGCATGTTCCTGTGCCCAGTGCTCAGCATCCAGCCCGCAGGACCTGGACATGCCCGGCATCAAGAATCGCTCCCGCCCCCCCAGTGCCCAGCACCCAACACCCAGCAACCAGCACCTGGACATGCTCAGCACCCTGGCAAGCCCAGCACTGTCAGTGTCCAGCACCAAGCACCTGGACATGTCCTTTCAAAGCCCCACCAACCATGAGGCTCTGTGCTTGCTCTAGTCCTAACCATAAACCTTGGCAGAGTCCAAGCCCAACATGGACACAACTACCTTAAAGAGAAGCGGCCACCACCACACAGAAGTGGCCAGGATTGAAAACTCTTATAGCCCTCACCTTCCCTTAGCAGTCAGTTCACAGGCTCAACATCATCATGGCTCTGCACTTGCACTAGTCCTAACCCTAAACCTTGCCACAGACACCCACCACCTTAAGCTGTGATACAGAAGTGGCCGGGGTGAAAAAGAATGCTTGTGGCTCTCACCTTCCTTTGGCAGCCCCTTCTCAGACCCACCAACACCAGGCCCTTTTTGCACCAACAAAAGCAGGCCCTTTTGCTTTTGTTCTCCCATCTAACTTCAACCTCTCTCTTACGGGTATCAGACTTTTGCTCCAAACCGGACACCCACCAGATGGCGCTCCTACAGAGAAAGCAACCAGGTTTGAAAGCCGTTGGTGGCACTCCCCTTCTGTGGCACCCCCTTTACAGACCCACTAAGAATGGGCCTCTGCACTTGCTGTACCACTCAGCCATCAACCTTGCTGGAGACAACTCCAAAACAGACAAGCAATCGATAGAGCTCCCACACAGAATTAGCCAGAACTGAAAGATCTTGGCAGCTCTCACCTTCTCTTGGCAACCCCTGCACAGCCCTACAAACACAGGGACTCTGGGCTTCCTCTACCCTGTAGCTCTGACATCCACTAGAGCCCAGTGTCAAAACGCAAAACAAGTACTTTGAGCTCCCATGCAGAAGTGGCCAGGCGTGGAAGTTGTTACTGGCCTTCACCTTCCCTGACAGTCTGTTCACAGCCCCCACAACACCGTGGGTCTGCGCTTGCTCTAATCCGAACACTAAATCTTGCCAGAGTCCAAGCCACACACTCCCACCATGTTAAGCTCCAACACAGAAGTGGCCAGTGGTGAAAACTGCTTGAGCCCTCACCTTCCCTGGCATCCTATTCACAATGTGACCAACACAAAGGTTTCTGCTCTCTCACACTACCTTGCCCATGTTCTAAAGGGAGGAAAAAAACCCCACTCGTTCTCACACAGAAGCTGCCAAGAATGAAAGCTGTTCCTGAAACGCACCTTCCCTTGGCAGTCCATTAACAGGCCCAACACTGCAGTTCTGCACTTGCTCCAATCCTAAACCTAAACCTCGCCAGAGTCTAAGGCCATCTAAAAAGGCCATCCAGCACCAAAAATATCTGACAGAGAAGTAGCCAGGGGTGAAAACTGCTTGTGGCCCTCAGCTTCCCATCTCAGCCCCAGTAAAACCAAGTGTCTGCCCTTGCTCTACCAAGTAACACTCACACTTGCTGGAACCCAGAACCCAAGGGAAAAACATCAGCTAGGAATCCAACACAAATATGGCTATGAGTGAAAGCTGTTCATGAACATCACCTTCCCTTGGCAGTCCGTTCACAGGCCATAGACCACTGTGGCTATGCGCTTGCTCTCGGGGGTAGCTGTAGACTGATGGTGTCCATCATGCTGGGCTTGGGTATACCCAAGGTGGTGACGTTCATTCGTGCCCTACTGGGGCACCTCTTGGGGTTCCTCATCCCCACAGAGCTGCTGTTTCGGAGGGGCATGGTGATGGTGGGGCCAGACTCACCACATCGCTGAGGTGGGAGCTGAAGAGGATGAGGGCCACCAGCATGTTGGCGGTGGTGCCCACCTCGGGGACAGTGTTGAGGAAGTGTTGAAGGAAGGTCTTGCCCTTCTCCGCGGGTGGTACATGGAGTATGGGGCATTGGGGACAAAGGCGCACAGGTCATACTACACAGTGAGAGGCCACTGACAGCAGAGTACATGCCTCTGAAAGGGGATGGGTTGGATGGGGACATTCTCCTGAGGTGGGGTGGAGATAACCATCGGGCATTGAGATGGGATGGCTGGGTACGTCCATCTGGCATTCAAAGGGGATGAATGGAGTGGGTATTTGACATGTTTGTGTGCTAAGCATGAACGGCTGCTGGGTGCTAGGAACGGGGGCTGCTGGGCGTGTCCCAGTGCTGGGCATGTCCATGTGCTGT
>NW_009235302.1:4282-4937 GCF_000690835.1 Fulmarus glacialis
GCGGGTGCTGGTCATGTCTTGGTGCTGGGCACGTCCGGGTGCTGGGTGCTGGGCGCTGGGCGCTGGGGGTGCTGGGTGTTGGGCACTAGGAGTACTGGATGCTGGGCAGTGGGGGTACTGGTTGCTGGGCAGTGAGGGTGCTGTGCACTGGGGGTGCTGGGTACTGGGTGCTGGGGTGCTGGGTGCTAGGCATGTCCCAGTGCTGGGCATGTCCATGTGCTGTTTGCTGAGCACTGGGGGTGCTGGATATGTGCGGGTGCTGGGCATGTCTTGGTGCTGGGGTACTGGGAGTGCTAGGTGTTGGGCATGTCAAGGTGCTGGGTACTGGGTGCTGGGGTGCTGGGTGCTAGGCATGTCCCAGTGCTGGGCATGTCCATGTGCTGTGTGCTGAGCACTGGGGGTGCTGGATATGTGCGGGTGCTGGGCATGTCTTGGTGCTAGGCATGTCTGGTTGCTGGCTGCTCTGCACTGTTTTTGCTGGGTGCTGCTCGCTGGGGGTGCTGGTTGCTGGGTATGTCCAGGTGGTGAGTGCTGGGTGCTGAAGTTGCTGGGCACTGGGGGGGTGCTGTGTGCTGGGCATGTCCCTGTACTTGGCATGTCTGGGTGCTGTGCAGTGAGGTTGCTGGGTGACGTTCATGTGCCCCTTCCTGGGGAG
>NW_009235303.1:0-28532 GCF_000690835.1 Fulmarus glacialis
TATTATAAAAATAAAAATTAGGAGAACTTAAATACCTTATTTGGTATTCGCATGAATACCATTATGCTATGTATGCTATGTTGCAGGAAAGAAAGGCACAATGAGTGCTAAGCATGGACCTTAACTTCCCATGAACATTAATAATACATGAAGGAGAGTGCTTAGCCAGACATTCAAAGAGAATTGCAGTCATGGCCTTGCGCTGCTCTTACAGACTAATGTATCAGAATGACAGCTGCTACCTATTCCCTGCAGCATAGTCTTTATTCATGTTGTAACCATGCAACAAAGGTAGGATCCCTGCTTTTCTAGTCGACCCTAGGGAGAAAATTCATTCTTTGAGAACATTTTTTTAGTTCTGATTTTGATTTAAATAGCACAGTTTTTCATGCCAAGAAAAACATAATTATGGAGAAATTTCATTATAATAACCACTATTTTATGAAGAGTTTATGTATTCTTTTTGTATGGATGCAAAGCAAAATATGAACTACAGTTGTGCATTATGAAAGATTTATGGAAAGTAAAATTATTTTTAAAACCCCTCAACTTTAAAGGATTTATAGGATAAAGCTGACTGTCTGGGTTTCTGGTAATTAATTCTATTATTAATAATGAAACAACTATCATGACTCTAGTTTTCAAGAATTAGTAGAGACATATGAATGTGCTTGTATGAATTCAGGATGTTCCTGGATATGTCCATTGGTATTCAAGGGAGACAGAACACTCACGGCAAACTGTTCCATGCTGATCACCCAAGACATTGAAACACTGCACACTTCTATTGAATTAATGGCATTGGTTGTTTCAGGACACAAATCCATGTCATAATGTAAAAAAAGAGATGTGCGGAAGGAGATGTTACTCCTAGCTTCCATGAAGTTTTCTAATTGGAGCATTTAACATAAAAAGTAAGGCAGTAATATTTTAAAATATTCGTTCACTACTGTTTCCAGTTGCCCTTATTTTTGTGTTTGTTTTACAAAGACTGCAGTAGCCAGTAATGCATAAAATCAAGAAACATAATAAAGTATAATGAACATGAATGGAATAACATGACTTAGTCTAGCACGACATTCTTGGTATCATTGTCAAAGAGTAAACTCCATTTTGTGTTAATCCTCTAGTGATTTGACACTAGACTTTAATACAGAATGTATAAAAACTCTGTTTGACTAATGAAAATGTTTAATGAAAACACAAATGCTAGTGGATTTTGTTTAAAAGCATTGATGCTTTTTAAATAATATAATCACAATGTAATGTGCACTTTGCAGTCATCAAATTGGTTTAAAAATTACATACTTGTCCCATTACACTTGAGAATCAGAGCTCTCATCTGGGGGCATAAAACATTTCTAAACCTTATTAATGCAACAGTTAGATTAAAAATGTGTATTAGAAGCTCAGTAGTATGCAAAGAGCTTGTGAGACATAAACTACCTCAGACTATTTCATTCATAGATATTGATGGCATTGTCAGGGAATTTGATATTTCTCAGTATTTCAAAGGATGCAAAATTTTGCTGGAAGAGTGTCATGGTTTAACCCCAGCCAGCAACTAAGCCCCACACAGCCACTCACTCACTCCTTCCTGGTGGGATGGGGGAGAGAATCAGAAGGGTAAAAGTGAGAAAACTCATGGGTTGGGATAAAGACAGTTTAATAGGGAAAACAAAAGCCACACACAAGCAAAGCAAAACAAGGAATTCATTCACTACTTCCCATCGGCAGGCAGGTGTTCAGCTACCTCCAGGAAAGCAGGGCTCTATCACATGTAACGGTTACTTGGGAAGACAAACGCCACCACTCCGAATGTCCCCCCTCCCTTCTTCTTCCCCCAGCTTTATATGCTGAGCATGATGTCATATGGTATGGAATACCCTGTTGGCCAGTTGGGTCAGCTGTCCTGGCTATGCTCCTTCCCAGCTTTTTGTGCACCTGGCAGAGCATGGGAAGCTGAAAAGTCCTTGACCAGTGTAAGCACTACTTAGCAACAACTAAAACATCAGTGTGTTATCAACATTCTTCTCATACTAAATCCAAAACACAGCACTATACCAGCTACTACGAAGAAAATTAACTCTATCCCAGCCGAAACCAGGACAAAGAGACACTCATTCCACCTTATTTATGTCCATTATGAGAAGTGAACCGTTCATTCAGATAGAATGAAATCTATACTGTCAGTCTTCATTGTCCACTGACAAGATTTTCAAACAAATACTTGGATGCATTCTTTAACTCTCTCACTCATGCCCTGGAAGATGTCCCAGTAGATATTCACAAAGCTACTGCTTCATCCTCTTCAAAATCTGTCATTAGAACATGCTTTTGCCATCACATCTACAGGAAGAAGTTAATACCTGTGTAGAGCATTTCTGTTCCATGGGTACTTTCTATCATATAGCCCTAGGGTGTTCGGGTTCATGAGTGTAAACGCCTACCCCCCATTTTCACATAATTTGCCTGAACCTGCCCATTGCTTTGCATTTTTCTTCAAGGAAGGGATTTTCTTGGACTACTTTGCAGAAGCCTTCAGTATTTATGGAAACAAACATGAGAGAAGACAAAGAGCGAGGATCCATGTCACAGCCAGAAAGTTCAGGAAAATAAAGACTACATCTGAAGAGAACAGCAGCAGAGGGTATGAGAAGGTGGACTGATGACTGGACTGGTGCTCCATTTCTCAAGCACTCTTGAAAAGAGGTAAGGAGATTCTGAATTGTCTGGTTGGAGTTTCTGTTGTAACTGCTGAACTCCGGACAAAGCAATCCGCAAGAAGAAGCAATTGTGCTAAAACTGTACAGCAATGTGTATCTTCAACTGTAAGTCCCAGTAATGCAGATATGAGAGAGAGATATGGAAGAGGTTCTTGGAGACAAAGGAAGTAAATATTGCCACAGAATTTAGGAATGTTTCCTTGAAGTTTTGTATTATGGAATGCATAAAGCCATTATCATACTAACCTGTAAATTCTGTCAGAGGAAAACGCTTAAAGCAGAAGTTCATTTCAACGGGATTTAGATAGGGACTGTAATTTCATATTTCATATTCTGCAAGGATTGTCTGCTCTACTTTTCTCTCAGCAATTCAGGTCTTAAAAATGTATTTTTAATGTATGAATTAATTTTCTTTGGAGACTTGTGTTTTTTAGTATGTTAAATATGTAAAACTAAATAATGAAAAGACAGCAGTTGTTCACAAGTTTAACCTTGCTTGCCCCCTGCGTGTCTTTCAGGTAACTGCCTTCTTGTTTCCCAGCAGCAGCAGCTGTGTTGTGTTCCGTATGTTTCTTCATTGTGCAGACAAGTTGCACACTCTATATTCAGAATAATACTCTTTTGAAGGCTGAAGTCTTTGCGCATTTGCAGCAGCTGTGTCCCGTCTCTGATTCCTCAGGTGGCTGTTTAACTATTCCCTGCCTATCTCTTTTTCATGTACTGCTACTTCAACCCAGGCAAATTTGCTGAATATGTTCTTCTTTCTTTCCTTTTGCTTTTATGCATACTTGGTTTTGCATGTTGTTTTTTTCTTTTTTTTTATGTCTCTTTACCACATGACACACTTCATTCCATTGTTTTTGCTCTCTGTCTTTAGCTGTACTGTTCCAGACGAACCCTTCAGATGATGACATCAAGATAAATGTTCTGATTTAATACTCTCTCATATTACAGATCAGACTGATTAGCCTTCAGAACCATAAGTCACCAGTTACTTAATCCTATGCCATGCCAGTGTTTTTAACAACTAAGTGCTCCTGAAAAGCTAAACGTTTGGTTTCTGGAGAATTAATACCAGGGGAACAATCCTTTCTGCATCATTTGAAATCAAGTTGTAGTGGTGCATATCTGATTTGGCAATCAGGTATAAATCAAAGTGTCAAGATATTTTGGCTTCGGGAGCTGAAAACAAAATGCAGTGAATTCTGCTTCATAATTCTTAGTAGCCCCAAAATAAGAAAGAACGTATTCCTATGGTACTAATGGTACTAATTAGTGCACTTGCCCCTGTGGTAGGCTTTTTTGGCCCATTTTAATACAGCCTTTAAGATGGATTTGCCCTTGTGATATTCATTAATAGCACTGTTTAAAAAGAGCAAGTAGGGTAAATGGTAAGTAGTAAGGTGTGAAGTTCTTTATTTTCAGTTTTTGAAACAAAGGTGGCATATGTTTGAAATTTATTAGTGTGGCAGTGAGTGTACTGAAGGCGGTAGAGGAGCCTTCAGGGAATGGAAGTGAAGTAATTACTACAGGCAGAAATTGAAGAAAAGCAGAAAGGATGTACAAAGAATAGAACAAAGGGGGATGTAAAAGTTAGTTTTGCATAGCAAATACGTTTTATGATGCAAAGGTGTGCAACTTCAGTAAGTAAGTGATTTATTCAACACCAGAAGAGTTTCTTTGGCCAACGTGTATGAATTATAAGGTCGTTGCAAAACAGACTACAGGATCCATGCTTTACAATGAGAAACGAGATGGCATTGAGGAGGCTTTAAAAACAAGTATTTTAGCTAAAATAACAATGTATGGACAACTAACCACTTGTGCAGAATTTTAACAAGGAATTTTAAAATTAAGAATTTCAAAAGAAGAGATTCTGAATGGGTAGATTGCTAATTTATTTTGCAGGATTTGTAAACTGATTTATTTCATTAACCCACCTCCTGTGGAAGGCATTCGCTAAAGAATTAATTCTGACTTTGAGTAACAAAAGCATAACAGTAATGGCTTACAAATGAGAAGCCTCACCATGGCAACCTAGAAAAGAACCAATTCAGAACTGTCAGAGCTCCCACAGCTGCTGCTGTTGCTCAAGAGAAACATGCTGTCTCAACTAACTGTGCTTTTGGACTTATTTCTGAAGGTCAGACCACAGTTTTGAGGGTCACAGTCAAGGTTCTTTCCTCTTAAGAAGAAGGGAATTAATTGCTACCCCCGGGAGGAGGTTTTAAAAAAACCCAATATTTCTTGCTCCTATTGGGGTTAGAGTTATAATAGGAAAAATAATTAGAGTATAGAATTCAATACCTTGGAAGATGGCAAAGATCTGGCAAAATTTCAACAAGTACTTGGAAAAATTAAAACTTCTGGTCATACCTTGCTTCTTTGCAACAGAAACAATTTATCAGCTGTGGTCTAGCAAAGAGGTACCATTGATAGGTCTAAACACAAGAAAAAAGTAATCTGGGTTCATTAATAAACTGTACAGGTATGTGATGCATTACCATGCACTTTGGATGGTGGATGAAGCTTGTAAGACTCAAACTGAACATGTTGTTGAATGACAAGAAAAACATAAGAACATTTTTTTTTTTTTTTTTTTTTTTTTGTGGATGTTGGTACTGGTCATCGAGCTTTAGAAGAAAATGGACTACAGAGGTGTCACCATAAATCTCTGCTCAAAAAAGAACCTAAAATAGTGACTGTCAAACAAAAATAATTGCATTTCCCCAAATGAAGTATTACATGCAATTTTTTTTACAAGTACAGCACAGAGAGTGTTCATACACAGGAGATCAAGGTTTCCAATCAGGCAACTGCATATCTTAGTCATATCAATCAAGTGAATGGAAGCCAGTTTGAAAAAAGGACATATTTGGGAAAAACCCCCAAATTATTTACATTGCTTGGATGGTTTATCACCAATGAATGTAGAGATCCCAGGTGATAGTCAATAAATAAATCTGTAAAGAAAAGAACCAAGAGTAAATGGAAAATTATTTTTCTCATTTTATTTATAGGTAGCTGAAATATCTACCTGTGTAAAAAAAATGCCTTGTTCAATGTCAGCAATTAAACTTGTGGCATTTCCAGAGATGGAATCTTGATTTTATGTGTCATACCAGAGCTTTAAAAAAAAGACCTGTAAAGTTCTATAAATACGGGATCTTTCCAATACCCAAAGGACTTTCAGGTTTCAGTATTTTTAAAGACAATTAGGCTTAGAAACAGGAAAAAGAACCCCATTGTTAACAAGGTTGGTTGCAAAAATCAGCTGATTTACACATTTCTTTACAACGGCCAAGAAGTATACTGTAAAAGAAGTGCAAGTTACAACAGTCTATAGACATTTTTCTTCATGTCACTCAAAATTCCACCCTCCCCCCCGTCTTCTTTTTATTTTGCTTTACATCTTGCAATAGCAGCCAGGAAGGGAAGTGAACTTCCAAATTTACCTGACTTTGTAGTTGCACTAGATTCAAGTGACTCCGGTGATTTGATGTGGCACACTGATTACAATCACATCAAAAGGAGAATGAGATTCAGAGGGAAAAATGTTGTTTCTTTCACGGATTCTCTGTAACTAAAATAGTGTATAAATCAGAAATAGACATACAGAAGTTGGCTGCAGTGTTAGCTATTGCTTATGTAATTATATTGCATTACTACTAGATCTGTTTGACAAAGGCTGGAAATAGATTGGGATCATAACGAATAGTTTCAGTCAAATAACAATAGAACTACACCCTTATTTCACCTTTCCTGAAATAGAATAAACTCTAAGGGTAGTACAGCTGCAATCCATGATTCTTTGGGAGTTTCAGGACAACTTGCCCAGCAGAAGCTCAGAAATCCCACTCTTTTACATATTTCCTTTTGCAAAATTGTAGAGAAGAGATAAATGTATGTATTGCCTGCAATGTTTGTAGCTCACCAAGCAAGTGAAACAAGAGTTTTGATATGATAAGCAGTTTTTCTTAGTTATTTAACACTGTCCAGTTGTGTGATACCTTTGAGAATGGAGAGATGAGGTGATACAGCGTGGCACATGCAAAATGCTGTGACAGTTATAGATTTTGGGAAGCTGCTATTCAAGGCTAGTGAAAAAAAAAAATCTATGTTTAAACTTCATTACTACAGTGCCAAAATAGTATCCAGCAGTCATTGGAATCACCATAATGAAGTTATTATTTACTCTAGTATTTTCCTATTTCCAGTAGTAAAATCTGTACTCATCACCAGGTAATATTCTAGTTTGTAAGGTTTTATAACTGAAGAGGTGAAGACAAATCTTTGTGAATTTCAGAGATATCTTGAAATTTACTGGGTGCAAAATCTTTTTTGTTTACAGTTATGAATTACAAGGTGTTGCAAATCAAGAGTTAGGCGCTATTCCTAAAAAGTGCATGAAGAAATGTATGACTGGAACATCTATGTGAACATGTTTGACTTCATCAAGATAAGTTATATTTTTATAATTATCAAATAGCTCAACAACTGCAGTTAGTGCATATTTCATTGAAAATTGGTTCTTTAACTGCCTCTTTAAATCCTTAGTGAATTGATAGCACAAGGAGACCCGCCCTGTCCAAATATCATGGCATGGTATGCCATGCTTGGTATATCATATATTCTAAGTTTGTACATCCCTTATTGTGTCCTCTTCAGAATGACTGTAGAAGACAAGATGTGTAACTGCACTTTTTTTTGTGTATGATGAGAAAATTTGTTCCCATAACTGTGGAGAGGATGCAAGTCTTCCATTGTATTTGCTTATGTCTTTTCCAGCCTTTCAGTTTTATGCCCCTCTTGTTCTGTGTGTATATACATATATGTATATTTATGTATATGTACATGTATACACATATATGAAGAAATAATTATATCTGCCCTGCCCCCATCCCCCACCCTCCCATCCTCTCTCCCGAAATATCTAGGAATTATTTTAGTTTGGACTCATACTAGTCTTGCTTTATTCAATCAACTTCTAGCTTTGTATTCCAGGATGGGTATACTTTGTAACTTGGGGTAATTTCTATATAACATTTCTCTCTTTACCTCTTGAAAATTATCTACCTTCAAGACTGATCTTGTCACCACAGATACACTTGATATGAATGCTTAAGTAGTAAATCTTAATTATTACAGTGCCACAAATATGAAAATGAAATATGGGTATTATGAGAAAAGACAATATTGTGGTTATCCCAAGGATCTTGTTATATGACTGTATGGTCTTGTTTATTCACCAGAATACATAAGCAATTTATGTAGTTTCCAGATGTGAGATAGCTTGTAAATCAGTGCCATCAAGTCTGCAAATTTTGACAGAGATTGTTGGGAAGATATAACATATTTCAGTCCTAAAAGAGCAATAACAGCATTTAATACTTATATATTGAAACAGACTTCACTGATTTCTTAATATCAATACTTATTCCACCCGTGCTGCCCCCTTTCTCACTTTCTGTTTAGTTAGGGACTGGTATATGAACAAAAGAGTGGGGGTGAAAACATGCATATGTGATCATGCGACGTCCCATGGCAGTATGTAACATACTAGCTGGTTTTAATTCAGCTTCATTCTCTGCATAAATTCGTACCTGATGGTATACATATTCAATTCTGTTTTTAAAACACAGGACAGGATAATGGATCCATGAACAAACATTTTACTAGCTATTTTGCCACACCAAAAAAAGAGAAGCTTCTCTGTTGTTCAACAACATCCATCCTTTGAAAATTCGTGGTTCTTCAAAAGAGAAAATATTTTCACATGTGGGCAGACTGCACAGAAGTGCAGTAATACAGGCTCCTAGTCAGGTGATGTGGTCACACATCTCAGAGTCCAGCCAAAGCAAGTTATTCCCGGTCACACTTTCCAACTTACCCATGTCTGCTCTCTTCTACATAATGGATATATAATGGGTATGCATGTCAGAATTCACAGCACGGGCTTAGAATTAGAATTAGAATTAGAAGATGATAACACTGTGTATCTTATGTCTGTATTCTGGAAAAAGAAAGCTGTTCTAACTAGTAGACTATACCTGTCCTTAATCAGAGAGGAGGGAGGTGGATCATGCTGGAAAGCTAGTTTATGTTAATTGCATCAAAATGCAGCACCTCTCTACACCTTGTTCTAGAAGAAAATATGTTGTTAATCATAAATGACCCAGACTCACTGCCTGAATAGTCTCTATTGTGAAACATTGCAACTGTGGATTTTACTCTTTTGTTTAGGAAAAGTAAAAGAAGAAACACAGAAGGGACAAGATACAAACATAGACAGACCTTTGGTCTGACTTGGTCTTACCATTTCTATGTTTTATATTATGAAATATGAATTATTTTTTCACCAAATCTGGACTTCACGGATCTTGACAACATCATGTTGATTATTTCCTTTTAGTTTCCTTTTAACAGCTCTAACTGAGTTGAGTTTCTAGACAGGGTTGACAACATGTCTTGGAGACATCTCTCTAACCTTACCTGCTTTTCTTCATTGCCAAAGAGAAAGTACCTGCAGTCTTGTTTACACATTGTAGAATAAATAACATCACTTCAAACTATGACTATTAAGGGTGTATGGTGAATCAATGAGCTGTAAGTATTGTGCTCTCAGGGGGTCCAGGTGCTTCAGGCCCTTTGAGTTACTCCTTACATCATATAACCCTTGTATCACATAATTCTGGGGTAAAGAAACCCCCCAGTCCATGTTGAGTTATGGATGATATATAATACTTCAGCATGTAAATCATGTTCCATGGCCTTACTGCAGCACTTTCAATGCATATGTTTCATGACTTCCTCTGTGGCGGGGGACTTCAGGCAGGAATGTGAACTTATTCCACCACAAGTCAGATGTCACTATTGTCACACAGCTGGATCCTTTCCTGATCTCAACATATTGCTGCATAGCTTATTTGAAGTACCTTTGAATGACACAGATGACCTTCAGTCGAACACCAAAGGGGCAAAAACCCTGGATGGGATGGGTCCATGCTGTTCTGCTGTCCCTGATAGTTAGACAAATATTTTTAGACCGTTTCCACCTGTGTCACCTGGGCTGTATTTCTCCTTGCCTTGTTCTTGCTTGGCTAAAAATTTGCTTGGTGTCTCTAAAGCTTGCTCAGAGGAAAGATGGATGGAGGTGGCTGGGGTTTCTTTCCTCTCCTCATATTCATCAGAGGGTGCAGTAAGAGGGCAGTTGCGGGGCTAGAGACTGCTGTCTGAATTAACTCTAGTGAGCCTCAGTTTTTAACAGCAAAACGTAAGAGGAGCAAGCTTTTACCGGCACTTTGATAACAGTTTTCTATGTGGGAAAGTGCTGCACTATGGAGAAGCAGTTTGTACTGGCTTGCCACATCATCATGGTTTTCCAAGTTACAGTCCAGTGGCTTTCCCAGAAGATGATGGCTGAAGAAGGCTACAACACTCACTACCAGGCTTTCAGTTCAGTGAACAATATAAACCTTCATTCCACCTCATTTTCTCTACAGCCTCGTACTAGTGCTCATCTTAATCTTCCTCTTTTCCTTTTCCTCCTTCTTTTTCCTGGTCTGAGCATTTTTGTTCCACTTATTAAACATAAAATATCTTTACTAGTAAAGTTACTTCTAACAACAATTTTTTGTTAAAATATGACCACGTCACTGTCAGCTCCTGAAAACACACAAATACGATGCTGCCACTCTCTCTGACCTTGCCCCAACTGTGAAGTAGAAAATCTGTGTGCCTATGTGTGTTTGTATAAGTGCACTGTGTGCATATACAGACAGATAGGTAGGTAGATAGATATGCATATATAAGTTTTTCATGGCTGTGAACTTACTGATTCATGATGAAAACTGTACATAGTGAGAAATGTTATTTTAAATATTTACATTTCACTGAGAAAGCAGACGAATAATTCTGCACCTTTAAATTTCTTACACTTGTTTTGGTCTAACCTTCTTGGGTTTCACACAGCTTATACACAGAATAGATTTTTTTTCTCAAGTGTTTTAAATAATTTTATCAAAAACCTAGCCTTAACTTTTAAGAATTTAGAAATCAGCAGTTTTGCTAAATTGCTTTAAGTTCTCTAGAGATCCTCCAGCTCTACCTTTTCCCTCTCTTTCTTCTTGCTGTCTTTGTTATCTCCCATTTAACTGAGTGATAGCTTTAATAAACACTGAACTCAGTCACAGGTTGAAATTGCACATGGAAAGGAAAAAGCATTAGTGAACTTCATTTTAAATGCCAGCCTTCAAATCATGGGTCGCACACGTTCCTTTAATATTTCAATGCCTTGCTATATCTAAATATCTATCAGTCTGCACTTTGCTGCCAATGACTTTCTGTCAAATAGTGATTTGTCAAGTAAGCCTTCCACAGAATCCTGTAGAAGCTCTTCCAGAGGTATGTATAATGCTCTCTAAAATGCAAACCAGTCAATGGCTTCATGACAGAAGGAGTGGCTTTAGACAGAAAAAAATCAAGAAATGATTGAAGAGGATGAGGATTATTTCTGTGTACATAGTCAAAATGATCACAGTACTTAGACAAAGAGAATAGTGCTATTAGAACTTTATTATTTCTGGACTGGACATCAGCTTTGACTGAACAAGGTCACCAAGAGCGTAATATACCCATCTCCACTTAACAAAGTAAGAAATATGTTTTATTTCTGGCTTATTAATTTGAGAATCCATTGAATTTTTCATAAGATAAATATCAGCACAACAAATTCTACCAAAGAGCACTTCAGAAGAGCTCTGACAGCACATGGATTCTTTTGTCTATGTAATATATGTTCTCCTCAGACCTTGCAGACCTTTATGTTTCTTATGTACTCATAATAGTAAAACACTTCCTGAACTCTTTGACCACACCAAAAAATGAAAAGTTGACTAAAGAACACTTACCTTGATTTAACATTTTGGTGTGAAAGGAAGAGGCATCTTTCAAAAAATATAACATTTAAGATTTTCCTCTGTTTTTATTAATAATAAGTTTCAAGGACTGTCTGAAGATACACATATAGAAGAGGAAATATTTCACCAAGGAAAACTCCTTTCCTTGAAGTTTTTCTTTCCTTCAATTATGATACAAATTATATTTATGGAATAAGGCATGCAAGCACTAGCAGTAAGAGCCCATGGAGCAGACAGCAATCAAATGGAGCATATTTTCTCTGTGTAGTTCTATCAGGTAAGATATTAGCAAGATCAAAACAAAAGTAAAGGTTTTTATTTTTAAATTTTTGTAAAGACATTTCAGGAATTTCCTCTAAAAGAGACTAATAATTCCTTTGAACAAAATAAGTCAGATGTACAAAAATGTTGCTTTACTGAGACATTTAAAGATGCAGTGTTTGTGTCTTAATTGTGGTATTTCTGAGCACTTTTCAACTTTTGTCACTCTTTAACTTCCCATCAGAGTAATACTGAAATGTGAGCCATGCCTCCCCCTGCCATTGGACTTTTTGCCACAGAAAAGACCTGTATCTGTTTCTATTTCAATAAAAAGGAAGTTGCATGGGAAGGAAGGGAAAAATAGTGTGCTCTGTCCGGTTGTCAGTCTGGATAACTGGTAAACCAGGACTGAGGGCTGTGTGGTGCAGAAAACACTTGTGCCTCTACTTTAGTATAGCAAGTGTATCTATCCCTTGCAAATCATATTTTTAAAATTCAACATCGAATCTACTATTAACAAATAGTACTTACGTATGTAATACAAATACTAAAAACATACATACATACAGGTATCCAGCACACTAAGGCACCATGAACTTTTGCATCTATTTTTCATTAGTAATTCAGAACAATAAAACTTCTTTTAGTTGTTTTTCTACATTTTTCCACATGGATCTATGACTGTTTTGTTGCATAATTTGTTGCACATATATCAACACTTTTTCTAAACTTGCAAACTAGTTGATGGCTTCTATGAATTAGTGTTACTTCTTTCACGCCTACTGAGAGTTTTCCTGCAATATTAGCATTCTTTTATGTATAACTGATGGATTAAGGAGATGATATAACTATAAAAATTCTATTCTCCATCACATGAATTTCATCATCCTGATGGCACATATAATTGCACAGAAAGTAAAATGACGAAACTGAAACATTATTGTATATTACAGTAGTAAATGTTGATATCTTGTTGTTGCTATAATCAGTATAGGAAAGTCTACAAATTTAGTTTCCCTCACTTTAGTAGAGAAAGTAAAAAGTGAAAAGAAAGTGACATTTAAATGTGAAATTTTCCCAAGTGTCATTTTTTTTCCTAAGGCACCACATAACTGCTTCTTAAACACATGATTGATTTCAAAAACAATTTGTCACTCACCAAGTGAGTTGTTGCATTTCAGTGAGTTAAAAAAACAACACAGTCTCCCCACATGGGTGTTTAATCAATTTAACCAGTCAGCACTCTTGCTCGACCAGCAGGTGTTTGGCAGGCGAGAGCACAAAACAAGTCCCATTAATGCAGGGCATAGTTTATCTCATTTGAGTGCAGAGGGGTTTTCATTTACACATGGAATTCTTACAACATTTACAGTCAAACAATCTAATTATTACTGGTACCATTTTATTTTCTTTACAGGTACAAATAATATTTGTGGTTTTGTCAAAACAAAGTATCATATTTGGATCAAGTTACAAATGGTACAAAACCCTCAGAAGAGTTGGTTCTTGTTGGCTTAAAAATAGTTTTTCTCAGTGGAATTTTTCTGTTTTCACATTATTTGCAGTTTTCAAACACTCAGAACTATTTTTCTAATCAGAACCTTGATTTCTAGTACAAAAAGAAACTTCCCCCCCCCGCCCCCGATATTAACTATTTACCAAGAACAATTTTAAGAATAATTTTTATAATTATTTATTTTTCTTTGTTGGGTGACTTTAGGATATAAACCAAATTAAGAAAGTGCAGCATTTTATTTTTAAACAGCAACTGTGCATTAATGGTAGATTAAGATGCAATGTTTCTCAAAGCTAAGATTGCACATATATAGAGAGTTTTACATCCTTTTCTAAGAATAGTGATTCAGCCCTATATATTTGCATTAGTCAGATAATTATCAATAGTGTATTCTGGACTGCTATAATTTCCTGTGGCATACGTAGTTGTAATTTTGAACACTGAAGTCTACTTTTTCTTTTCATTCATTCCTACTTTATGCAATGAGTAAGAGAAAAATTTCACTGTCAAAATATATTTGCATAGAATGTAGATTTGGTCTTATCTACACAGGAAAGTTTCTTCAATACCACATAATATTTGGATATAATTAGATGTAAAAATATTGGCATATGAATATCTACTGTGCAGGCTGTATTTGAATGGAGGAGATTTGGGGAGTAGTGGTTGGTTCAAGATGCTTTTGGAAGTTTTATACAATGCTAGATAACTGTCACTAAATTAACACATCTAGAAAATCTTTTCTATGTAAACAAATTTTCCTCCAAAAAAACAGATGAACACATATTCATAAAACCTTAGGTACTGTAGAAATGGTTTCAGATGTCTTTTATTGCCCCAGTTTATTGTGGCAGTCCACAGTATACTGCCTCATGTCTTCTGCATTCTTTGTGTCTGTCTCACATGGGAGGACACTTACTTTCTTTTATATGCTTTGTCCTTATGATGACCTTGTGTTGTCCAGTGACGATGGTTAGTTTTATGGAATTTTGCAGCTAATTTTAAGCTGCAGGTACTCATAGATCAAGTGGGGTAACAACTCCTCCATATCCCTTAAAATCCCCAACTGACTTTTCAGGTTGTCCTTTAGCTTAAGTTCTCCTTCAACTTCAGAAAAATCTAAAGCTTTCCTAAAGCTTGGAAAGTTAATTTATTTGAAATTTTACAGTAGGCTGAGGAAATCCTACTGCTATTTGCACAGCAGATTGTCTGCTATCTTTGCCTACTTCATAATATCTTGTCTACTTTTTCATCATAGCGCCCAGTAAATATCCTGAGCCTGAAAATCTTCGTAAAACCCTACCTCCTATTGCCGGTAACAGCAAACAGTTTCTATTCTGGGTGCCTTTATTGTTATTTTATCCAGTCACATCTGCCTCTAGGTGTCTTAGTCTTCCTCTACACCAGTAAAATAGCTTCTGAAAAAGCTATTCCTCTTTTATCCGCAGCAATCTATGCCTGTCTGCTTCCCACGTTTCCCATTTTGTGGACGTACCCAAGCCTCAAAGACAGACAGCTGATCTCCTCCTGTGTCGGATGCATTGACAGTAGAACAGAATAGGTTGGCTTTCATGGCTGTGGCAGCTAAAGACATGGGATCCAGGTTTTTCATTGCCCAGTTCTTGCAATAAACAATACAAATAGAGCAGAAAACTTCAAACAGCTTATCAGACAGATATTTCAGTCCTACGGGAACCACGTCAGTCAGGGTACACTTGAGAGTGATTTTGCAGTCTGTCCCCTCTGCATCACTTAGAAAGCAAGGAATGATCTGACCATGTTCTTGCTGCTACCGTGTTCCCTCCATTTGTCAGGACCTGGAAAGGTTTTGACCTAAAGACATTCCAGCATCATGAGATCCAGTTACACTGCTGTTCCTAAGAGTCCATTTTGGTTTTTTACTGCCAAAGTAACATGATGTACCCTGTTTTCTTTGTAGTCAAGCTAACATGTTTTGCAAGGGAAGAAGAATTAAACACATAATTTCTTTGGAAATATCATACTTTTAACATAGACTGATCATTTCAAATGACCTTTTTTTTTTTTTTTTTCTGGAGATATCCAATCTTTTGAGTTGCTGCTGACAGCCTTAGGTTCTCCCTCCTTTCTCCATGGTTTCTCCTCCCCTTTCCAATTGTTTTATTGTATACTTCTAGGCAGTTTATTTGATGCTTAGGAAGCGTGAATATTTTGCTACTTGAACATTTGCTAATTAGTCAATCTATCTGGAAGCCAAGATAAATTAACTGTACACTAGAAATAGCCTGAATATAAAGTACAATATGATCAAATTTATGATGGCTAAAAAATTCTAAGTTTGTCCATCAGACTCATAGGCATCTCAGGAATGTGGATCACACTGGTCACTCTCAATAGTGTATGCACATATTTGGAGTTTTAAGTTTGGTACTTTTCTGCAGGAAAGGAATATATTTTATATGGAAACTTATAATTTTGGAGGCACTCAAGTGTGCAAAAAATCCACCTTTCTCCATTATTATTAGAGAAGAAATTTCACTCACGAATATTTTTTCTTACTTAATGCTAAAATAAATCTGAAATATCCTGACGCAGAGCAGACCTGGAACTAATTATTCCCTTTGAGAGCTGTCGGGAGAACATTCTTTGGTCAGGCTCAGTCTTATCGTAACCTGGTGCAAATTATTTATTATTAATATATAGTTTTATTTACTGTAAATAGATAATCTATCTCAGAGATTTTTCTCTTAGGTGTGATCTCACTGGTGTAATAATATTAATCACTTTTAGTATGTATTTTCCATTCTTGGTCCTTCTCTCTTTCTTCATGATTTGGACAAATCATTTGTTTTGACTGTTGTGTATTTGAAAAAAATATTTGAAGAAAATGAAATCAACAGTTATACAATACATTTGATTTGAAAAAAAAGTTTTGTTTCTTCTTGAGCTTAACTTGCTTTTTGAGTTTATCTTGTGTTTCAGTGTAATTAAAGTCTTCTGTTTAAGAAATGCAGTGAGTATGCCTAAAGGGCAGCTAGCAAATACTTAAACCATAGTAAGACTTTTACTAAAACAAGCTCAATTTGGTCCATATTAAAAATGAAATGTAGATTTTTTCTTATATTCTCTGATAAGAGAAAGGAATGCATGGGATTTTCTTTTGTACATGTGACTACTTACTGATAACCAAAACCAATACCAAAGTCCGATAGTAGTAAACTACGTTATCCTAATAATGGTAAGTTATTCAGGTTACTAAAGAACAGTTGAATACACATTCACTACAAGGTGAAAGGTACTACAAGCTACAATTAAAATATTTCAATTTATCCTAGGATAACTATCCATTCTCCTCTTATAATGGCATGAACTGCAGTAATAGTGAACTTCTTTTTCACTTTGTGACAGAATTAACAGTTTATAGTGTTAATTGTAATACTAATTTTTGTAATAAAAAAAAATCCTAAAAGAGACTTAAATTTTTATGCATTCCAAATGTCAGCCTCCTAAATTCTCCTCTTTTTGCTTCTATCCTACTCCTATTTCCTTGCCTGCTTCCTTATTTATTCTCAAGACAACTGCCTGATGAATAAATTAAATAGAGATGTAGTATGGTGTCCATTTCATTCTTCACATTCTAAACCATATAGGTTATGTCTAGCAACTATTTGGTTTGGGTAGTATGCTTTTGAATCAAATCCCCTGACAGTCTCCACTTTGCACACACTACTTTGGTCTCAAAGTGGATTCAGTGCACACAAACTAGACTCCTTTTGGGGAAGCTCTTCTCAGACACAATCCGACATTTGGTGGGGGCATTAGAATCTGAACAAGGGAATGGCCACACCAACACAGTGTGTTCTGGTAGGTATTTAAGCATTCATACAGTGATAGATGCCTCTTGAAACAACAAAACTCCTGTGACACCTTGAAAGCTTGTTATGCTGTGAAAAGAATGAGGTATCATATACCTCACCAACAAGTCATCTATCTGGACTTCTGTAAGACCTTTGACATGGCCCCCCACAACATCCTTCTCGCTAAATTGGAGAGATATGGATTTGATGAGTGGACTGTGCGGTGGGTGAGGAATTGGTTGGATGGTTGCATCCAGAGGGTAGTGGTCAACGGCTCAATGTCCAGATCGAGATCAGTGACAAGTGGTGTCCTTCAGAGGTCCATATTGGAACCACTACTGTTTAATATTTTCATCAACAACATAGTGGGATTGAGTGCACCCTCAGCAAATTTGCAGACAACACCAAGCTGAGTGGTGTGGTTGACACGCCAGAGGAACAGGATGCCATCCAGAGGGACTTGGACAAGCTTGAGAAGTGGGCCTCATGAAGTTCAACAAGGCCAAGTGCAAGGTCCTGCACCTGGGTCACGGCAATCCCCGATATCAATACAGGCTGGGGGATGAAGGGATTGAGAGCAGCCCTGTGGAGGAAGACTTGGGAATGCTAGTGGACTAAAAGCTGGACATGATATGGCAATGTGCGCTCCAGGCCCAGAAAGCCAACCGTATCTTGGGCTGCATCAAAAGAAGGGTGGCCAGCAGGTCAAGGGAGGTGATTCTGCCCCTCTACTCTGCTCTGGTGAGACCCCACCTGGAGTACTGTGTCCAGCTCTGGAATCCTCAGCACAGGAACGACATGGATCGGTTGGAGTGGTTCCAGAGGAGGGCCACAAAAACGATCAGAAGGATGGAATACCTCTCCTATGAGGAAAGGCTGGGAGAGTTGGTGTTATTCAGCCTCGAGAAGAGAAGGCTCTAGGGAGCCCTTATTGCAGCCTTTCAGTACTTAAAGGGGGCTTATAAGAAAGATGGGGGCAGACTTTTTAATAAGGCCTGTTTCGATAGGACAAGGGGGAATGGTTTTAAATGAAAAGAGGGTAGATTTAGACTAGATATAAAGAAGAAATTTTTTACAATGAGGGTGGTGAAAGACTGGAACAGGATGCCCAGAGAGGTGGTAGATGCCCCATCCATGGAAACATTAAAAGTCAGGTTGGACGTGGTTCTGAGCAACCTCATCTAGTTGAAGATGTCCCTGCCCATGGCAGGGGTATTGGACTAGATGATCTTTAAATGTCCCTTTCAACCCAAACTATTCTATGATTCTATGATTCTAAGTCGTCTTCTGGGTTTGGAGCATCTAACTAGGTTCTCACTTGGCTCTTGGGAAAGCATTTCCTCTATGTCCAGCTTGAGCACTCTTTCACTGATGCACCAATGCTTTGAAGGACAGAGGGCAGAAATTACAGGCTTGAATACCCACTTGTGTTCTCTTATTGCTACTTCTAAGTTCATGAACTGAACTGACCTTTCCAGATGGATTATTTTCTTAAGTCTTCCAGCAGTTTATCTCAAAGATGGAGGTCCTCACTCAGATTAAGGGCAATTCCAGTTTGTGCAAACTCAGTCTGCCATTTCTGTTGAAGTAAAAAAGAGATGACAACTCTGGTGATACTGGACAACCCTCATTGCTTTCTGATCTTCTTCACTATCTTGATAAGTAATACTGTGAGGTCTTACACTTCGGTAAATTCCTAGAGAGTTGATTCCAAGAAAAACGCAGAAATGTGGAATCCTGAGTTTTCTCCAGTCATTACATCACTCTGGAAATTTTTAAGTCATAACCTGTATTATGTTTTGTCACAATTTCTTCCATAAGGAAGCCCATCAGATAGAGACACCATGGCCTGTTTCCATGTCCAAGTAATCTACTTCATTCTCAGGAGGTGGTTCCCAGAAAACTGGGGATAATTAAAAGGATCACTTCACTTGGTTTTGTCCATGGAAATTATGTTTTTTTTCCCCTAAGACAGCATTTTTAATTTTCATTCTTTTTTTGTCAACAAAAGATAGGGCTTTCTTTTCGAATAACGTATAACAGGAAATTCAACATCAGAACAAAAAGTTTCATTCTTATTAACATAGAATCTCTTTACCAAAATAAATCTTTGTCTTTCATATTCTTGGAGAATCTCATACTTCACCACATTTTTGTTTCTATGTTCTATGCAATAAAATGTGTAAAAATTGTTTATGGAAAGGTATTTATTTTCAGCTAAGCATGTAGCAGAAATTCTTTTCTGATACATTGAAAATAAAACCAGTATTGTGGACACACATATATGTATGTATTGTCAAACAGGTTTTTGAATGACATTTGGCATAAAATTCAGGTCTAATTTGCCCATCAAGTGTTTTCAAACCAGCTGGTTTTGTTCACTTGTTTGAAGTGAAAAAAACTACACCAGAACAAATAATAGGCATAAACTCTTAAAAAATAGTGTTGGCATACCTATCACAGACTGCTGGGACTAATCCTTGTGTTTGGTTAAAATCTGCTTTCCAGAAAGGCAAGTAGTTTGACAACATCAGTAAAATCCCACATGTCCTTCATAATGTTGGTTATCTCATTTACTGTCCCAGATTAGCACCTTATTTCTGGCTTAAATGTATCAAGTTCCCTGATCAAGCTACTCTGCTAGATCTGCTGTTAGGACCCACAGTTTCATCCTTCTGGATGTGTTTGTACACTCTAATCAAGCTGTGTTTCAGCTCTTATTTTTGATCCACTGAACAGATTGAAAACTCTGCTAGCAACTCACACTGATATATTTTCTTCTCTAAAATCATGTGATTACAAAAGGACTGGACTGTAAAATGTCTCTAGCAATAGCTTTATATATTGTAGAAAAAGTTCTCTAGGCAAATTGAATGCTACATTTTCTGTCACCATTAGATCTGACAGAATAGTTTCACTAATTTATGTTATCACCCCTTGTGATATCAATGTTGTTGAATGTGGTGTTAGTTACAAATCAATATCAGTTAACCTGAGTATAGATTTCGGTCCTTGAATTCAGTAAATCCTTCATTATATCTGCTTTAATATTAGACCTAAACAAATGTATCTGATACATACAAAATGCAAGTGTAAGGCTATCCTGGTTTCAGCTGGGATAGAGTTATTTTTCTTTCTAGTAGCTGTGGTATAGTCCTGTGTTTTGGATTTAGGATGAGAATAATGTTGATAATACACTGATGTTTTCGTTACTGCTGAGCAGTCCTTACAGAGAGTCAAGGTCTTTTCCTGCTTCTCACACCACCCCACCAGTGAGTAGGCTGGAGGTGGTCAAGAAGCCAGGAGGGGACACAGCTGGGACAGCTGACCCCAACTGACCAAAGGGATATTCCATACCATATGATGTCATGCTCAGCATATAAACTAGGGGAAAAGCTGGCCGGGGATCCGCTGCTCGGGAGCTGGCTGGGCATCGGTCAGCAGGTGGTGGGCAATTGCATTGTGCATCACTTGTTTTGTATATTCTTTTATCATTAGTATTATTTTCCCTTCCTTTTTTGTCCTATTGAATTGTCTTTACCTCAACCCACGAGTTTTACCTTTTCTTTTGATTCTCTCTCCCATCCCACTGCAGGGGAGTGAGCAAATGGCTGTGTGGTGTTCGGCTGCCTGCCGGGTTAAACCACAACAAAGGCTTTAATAGTAGCACAGACTGATGTGGTTAGTTGAGTGATATATTCCCTGCATTATTCTATTTTAGCACAGTTTAAAATCACATAAATACTCCTACTTCTTAGATAAGGTAAATGGCTACCAAGATCCTTTGAGATACATAGAAACATAATTATCATTGCAGAAGTCTAAACTTGCCCAGAAGCTCTTCTGCATCACATAGAATCAATATTGTAGAGGTAGGGTACTTAATTCTGTAAACTTGCAGGTAGTGTTAAATTAAGACAGAAACTGAAATGTTCAAAAGTATATTTCCTATCATTCAGTATGAAAAAAAAAGACCTTTCCCTTCCAGTTCTTCTGATTTTCTATTTCCTAAGTGGTAAGTTACATTTAAGAAGTTTGCATTACTTCCCAAATACCTTTAAGCAATTCTTTCTTGGCTAATGTACTTAGGACATTGCAATACAGTAATTCTGAAATACTGTTATATGCATTTTCTATGAGCACTGCTAATAGGAATGGAGAAGCTTTGCCTGAGCCAACTTCAGGTCCTGTTAAAGATTGTGTCCTTTATTTTTTTTCCCTATTTGTTACAGATATTTACCTGTGTCATAAGTTTGAGAAAAAAAAATTAATTTGTAGGTTGTAGGAGAAGTTCAGTGACTCCTGCATACTGACTGGTAAGGTTCAATACTCCTGCTTATTATGCACTTGTGTGAACAGCTTATTGTGCTGTCCTCTTGTAAGAGTGAGAATATATTTAAGGTTCAGTAATGGGTGTCAGTATAGGAATTTCTTTTATGTCAGTGGTAAATTAGCCAGCAATGCTCATTAGTTTAGTTTACCTCCCTCTTTTTCCTTATTATTATTTTTTTCCTTTCAGAAGCTTGTAAACACGATGGCTAGGTCCCATAAGGTCTTGCTACTCCAGATTGGTAACGGATCAATGTCAAAGAGGTATGGAACCATACTGGAGGAAAGACTTCCTTCAAGAAAGTAGGAACTCCTCATTTCTGGTATGGCTAGGAAGCAAGATTTTCCAGTTTGCAGCTACAAGAGACAGACAAGGCTGAGTAGAAATGAATAGCACTAACGGAAGTTTTCTATCTGATGGTACGGGATACAGGTGGAAGAATAAACTAAACTAGGTGAGCTGCCTTATGTTTAAACTAGATATTTTAATTTTGTTCAGTCAAAGCCTATCTTGACTATGTTTTAACGATTTTAGCCTTCCTTCTGGGGAGTAAGAACAAATATTTCTCCAAAAAATCTGTTGAATATTCTGTTTGTGTACACATTCATCAGTAAGCAAACACTCAGAATTGTCTCATGCCTATGCTCCAGTGAGGATCTATCTATATAGGACATTTCCTAGATAACAGGATCTATCTTGGTTATTATCTTATTCAGAATGTGTGAACTAGGTCTTTCTCTGACTGTTTCCTCCAATAAATTTAAACTAGTAGTGTGTCTGGTCCTGTAAGCTTGAATGTCTCCCAGCAGAAAATGTAACTGAGTTTAGATCTCCCCTTTCCTTGTTAAATTTGAGAAGAATGACCTGCTTCTTCATTTTAAGAGAGCCATGTCCTTAGTCCTTATGAGGAATTCCAGACTGGATTGTGACCTGCCACTGGTCTGCATGGAAGTGCATGTCCTGAAGACTCAGGATGAGAGGGAGTTAAGATACAACCTCTCTTCATTAATTCCTCCTGACCTGCGGTATTATTACTGATCTGCTTTGTGTACTAGTGGTCATGAATTTTATCATCAGGCACTTAACTCTTTCCATGTAATGTATAGGGAGTTTTGGCACCTGACTCAGGGCTGCTATAGGAACAGGGGATATAAAAACTGCTTTCAGTAATGATGAATGGGTTAACTTAAGACTTTACTGTGTTGGTCCTAACTCGTTAAGTCCACTTCTGCCTTGTCTTCACCGAGATTTTATTTCATATTAACCTACTCAAGACACAACCCTTTCTTTCAAATGGGCACAGAGTCCTTTGGAGCACAAGAAAATAGACCTATGAAACCATAGAATCATAGAATAGAATCATAGAATCATTAAGGTTGGAAAAGATCATCAAGTCCAACCGTTAACCCAACACCACCATGCCCACTAAACCATATCCCTAAGCGCCTCATCTGCACGTCTGTTAAATACTTCCAGGGATGGCGACTCCACCCCTTCCCTGGGCAGCCTGTTCCAAAGCCTGACCACTCTTTCAGTGAAGAAGTTTTTCCTAATGTCCAGTCTAAACCTCCCTTGGTGCAACTTGAGGCCATTTCCTCTCGTCCTATCGCTTGTTACTTGGGAGAAGAGACCAACCCCCACCTCGCTACAACCTCCTTTCAGGTAGTTGTAGAGCGCGATGAGGTCTCCCCTCAGCCTCCTCTTCTCCAGGCTAAACAGCCCCAGTTCCCTCAGCCGCTCCTCATAAGACTTGTGCTCTAGACCCTTCACCAGCTTCGTTGCCCTTCTCTGGACACGCTCCAGCACCTCAATGTCCTTCTTGTATTGAGGGGCCCAAAACTGAACACAGTATAATCAAATCAAAGCTTTCTGGAGTATCAGATAACGTGTTGTCTAGGACTTGTCGTATTTTAACACAGAAATAAGCTAGAAAATAGAACTGGAAAGGACAGACCTATTGAGTGTCAATTAGGTTTAAGGTTCAATGACAAGATATATTATAAGTCACTTTGTGACTTTGTGTACAAATGTTGCCATTGATTTTCTGTTTAACAGTATTGTCTTCATCCTCCCAGCAATTACTGTGCCTGCTGCTAAGATTTTTCCCTTTAATACCATCTATAGATACAGCTTTTTTCCAAAGTTCTGCCTTTCTGTGCTTATATGCCTGATTTTCATACAGAAGTATTGTGATCACCTCACTTTAGATTAACTTTCTAAATTCCCCGTATTTGAATAAATTAAAGGGCTAAAGTCATAAATCAAGAATGTCACTGGACCACATCCTTGTATTTCAGGAAAGTTGCTAACTTAGAGTATGGTGAAAGAGAATATTCAGTCTCTCAAAGAAAACATTACACTTTATTCCAGTGTTTACATAGACAGTTATTTAAACAATCTACAAGACATAATTTTTATTTAGACTTCTTAATGAACTTTGCCAGGAAATATCTCTGTTCCTCTTTCCCACACAAATGCAATTTGTTTGTCTTAGTACAAATACTTTGAAGCATATGGAAAGTTTAAAACACATAAAAAGTATTTGAAATTAAAGTGGGTTTGTTGTGTTCAGTCACATGTACTTCATTATTTAAAAGCTTTTCCTACATAGAGCTGTACAAATTTCACCTTGTAATTAGGAAAAACGCATGCATTAGACATTGTGTGCTGAAGAACTTTTATGTGTACAACTCAGAGAAAGACAGATGACTGTAGGATTGATAGAGGTACACTAGAGACTGAAGTAACGACTCTTGTGAACATTATAAGCTCAAGAAGCCTTACCATGAAAAAATATTCAAACTTTGCACCCCTTGCACTCTGCAAATTTCAATCATAAAGTGGTAATTTCATCAAATTCATCTTCCTGCTCTAAAATAGAATTCAAAGACACAATTACAAGAGTGGCTTCTCTTTTTTCTCTTTTCTCTTTTCTTTTTTAATATATGCCATTGTTAAACACCAAACTGTTTTCTACAGGTTTTATATTTTGAAGCTCTGTAAGGTTTAAGAGATCCACAGAGTGCTCAGTGGTCTTCTGATACTTCCTGGAAATATTTTAATTATGTACAGTTGTCTTCACGTCATGCAGGCAGGACAGTAACCAATAACACCCTGTGTCCCCGTTGAGCTTTAAAATTGAAACCACGCTTTCAGAACACTGCCCTAAATTAGCTTTCACACCAGTCAAATTGCACCACACAGGCAACCTCAGGTCTGCTGCCTGAGCTACATCTAATAATGCATATATCATAAAATGCCTGTAATTGTCCACAATCTGCTTTTCAGCTAACTCTTTCATATCTGAAAAATCAGCAACCTTCATAAAACTTACATGTTAGTTATCTCTCAGGTTTTGTAGCGTACTAAGCTCAATGAAAATGTCATAATTCTGTTGAGATTAATGTATATAATTTAATATTGTTTTTTACCATCGGTGTGTTGTTCTGAGATGAAATTAAAATTGTACATATGTACAATGTGACAGTTACAGTGGTGTTGGAGCTTAAAAGCTGTGACGAAGGAGTTTCCTAACAGTTTCTACAGATGTATTCACATCTTCACTTCACTTGTTTTAAAACTACTGTGATTAAGGAGCCTTAAAACATTATTTCCTCTGTGAATATATTTCCATCCTTGAAGTATTTTCTCTTGATTTTTTTGTGTGTGTAGGATTATGTTGAGTTATGGAGTCTCAAACCCTTATGTATCTACCCTCCCTGCTCACTCCTTCTCTCCTACCCTCTTCTCCTTCCTACCCCTCTGTCTGTCTGTCCCCCCCACCTCCTCCCCCTGCCCCCTGCCTCTCTGCCTCCATTTTGTAGGGAGGGTTTCTTTTCAGCCACTTGTCTTCAGAGAAATTTGAAAAAATGATAATGAATGAAAATGGAATATATTAGTCTGCCATCACAGGCTGCTGTGTTTTGAAGAGAAGGAGCCATCAGTACCTTGCAGAATATCTTCAAGTCTTGTGACCCTTTTGCCAGTGCCACATCCTCATTGTCTCACCTTGCTTTCTTCACCAGTCCATCTGAAATCTGCTCTTCCCTGGAATTTCTCATATGATTTATGTCTTCTGTTTCTCTGAGACTTCCTTTTTAGCTGGTTTCGTCATCCATGTCCCCTCTGCCTGCAATGTAGATGTCCAAGCAATTGCCTTAGGAGTGTCCTGCTTTCTCATGTCCTCCTCTCAAGAGAAGAAGCCAGAGGAGCTCCTCCGGAGCCCAGCTATACCTTTCGAGGCATATCCAACCTGTCCCTATTCCTGGCTTCTTCAGTCTGCCTCAGTCTTGTGAAAGGAAGAAAAATATCCTGGTTTCAGGAAAGAAAAATATCCTCCTTAAGAAATTATTGAAAACAAAAATTGAAAAATATCCAAACACTTGATTTTTTTTTTTAATTTCATGCTTCTTTATTAGTGATATAGGATACATTTTTAAGTCTCTGAGCCACAGGAGTGCTTTTGAAAATGAGGCGATCTTGTGTTCTTAAATGATTATTACCTTAATTTCATCTGTTGGGAGCATCTATGCCCAGTGTCATTAATAAAAGCTCATTTAAGAGTATTTATCTCCAATGGAATACAAATACTGATTTTTTTCACAGATATTAAGTATTTCTTAGTTTTCAATGTCAGCTTGAAAACAAAGTGGCGAGAAGGAAGATACTAGGATCTTGCTAGTGTATTTCATATTTGAAAAAGCTGCTCAAAGTTAACGGATACTTTCCTGTAATTATTTCTTTAATATATTCTTGGAACTATTTGTGGAAACACATTTTCCTTTTATAACCCATGACTAAAGTTTCCACGGATGGTCTTTTATTTTCTTTGTTTATTTGATGCTATATTACAGACTCCCCACTCCATGAAATCACAACATGAAAACAGTTGATGAACTTGCATTCCCTGTATGTTGCATTTGTTATCCAGACAGGAAAGACATAAGTCATGCTGTCAGCAGGTAATGAGAGTCTTCCTTTCTATCTGCAGATTCCACAACAGTACTTTAGTCATGTTTTCTATTTTGTACCCTAACAATTATTTACATGAGACATCTTTCCATTCACAGTTCCCTTCTCTCCCATTCCTTGCTACCTAAGGTGGCTATTGAAATCTTAAATTAATAAGAAAATAGAGCTACAACTCATCCACTCAGAAGCACAATAATGGCTGTAAATGACAAACTTTGTTTTGATGTATTATTTAAAAGTGTAGTGTTGGTGCCATGCAGCTATTCCCATGAGAGCTTTAAACATACTGTCTGCTGGAAGGTTTTGTGTGTGTTTTTAAATGCTGAAACAAAAGATCACCAGCATGACTTATAATCATTAGCTCTGCTCTTGCTAATTATAGCTAGTTGGAGAGAGACAGTTAATTATTGCTTTGTCTATTTGTCAGAAAGCTTTCACTTTGTGTTTGTTAGCCTTTTTCCAGTCTTTGAAGCAGTGTTTTACCATAGTTCAGTCTACTGCCATTTCACTCAGATTACAAACACGCAAATAATCTGTTCTGCTGGCAAGAATAATTCAAGATCAAGAGTAGTAGGTGGACTAAAAGACACAGAAGCAATCACCTCACTAGAATTAATGTATGAAATGAGATCCTACAGGAGGAACACATGTTATCTGCTGGCTGGTAGATTAATAATTAAAGTGTAAATCTAACTGATTTCATTGTTGAAGTTGAACTTCTGTATCATGAGAAAGGGTTCAGCTGAACATGCAGCTGAAATTTTGTGTGCTTTGAATGAAAGCACCACCAAGTGGGTCTTCAATCCCCAGACTTCGCCAGGCCAGGCTGAACTCCTGAGGAGACTGAACTAAATCCAGATAAGGAGCATAAAGCTGGTTTCTGATAAGAACAGGAACAGGGGAGTTGAAAGACTGGGGCTACGCTCCAGAAATCTTTTTTATGGTTTTAGGCAGATCATTTAATCTTGGTTAAATCACAGAAGTCAATGAGGTGGAGACATACCCTTTAGGAGAGAAAGGGAAAAACTACTATCTATCTGAAGACAAATGAATCATTCTCTTCAGCCTTTGTGTTGCATAATTGTGAATCAGATACTGAAGGTTTTTTGCCATCTAATAACCCTGTTCAACATGCACATTAATAAATTAGATTAGTAGGTAATTTAGATTACTGCATTTATCAGTATATTAGATTACGACAAAAATGTCCTGGGCCTGTATCCTTTAATTCATCTTACAGCAAGAAAATAATTCAGTTCTTGAATCCACTAATCTGAAGTTTCAGGAAATAATTATGACGTAGCTTCTAATGCTTTGGTCGGTTACTTAAAAAACTGATGATATATTCAACTTCTGGTTCTCTGCATAGGACTAGGTCTTATTTTCTTTCCTGTTTTGCTTATACAGGAATTGATGGTTTCACTGCACAGAAACATAGAACTTTGAGCTTTTCTGTGAATATATTGGTTGATGTCATAGTTCTGTATTTCGTATTGCTTTCACACACAGTCATACACTAGGTTTCTTTTCAGTAAAAATGTTCCTTAATTTTTGCAGTTAAATTTTATAAAAAACAAACACAGAATAACAAGTATCCAAAAAAATGTTAAATCAGTACTGCTATATTACCAAAAAGTCTCCAATAGAATTTAACTCTCATTTTGCTGGTTAGATTGAACATACTGGATTTCACTGTGTTGTGGTTTAACCCGGCAGGCAGCCAAACACCACACAGCTGCTCGCTCACTCCCCCCCTGCAGTGGGATGGAGGAGAGAATCGGAAAAAAAAATTAAAATTTATGGATTGAAGTAAAGACAGTTTAATAGAACAGAAAAGGAAGGGAAAATAATAATAATAATGATAATAATGGTAGAATATACAAAATAAGTGATGCACAATGCAGTTGCTCACCACCCACCGACCAATGCCCAGCCTCCCCTCCCACACCAACCCCCAGTTTATATACTGAGGAT
>NW_009235304.1:0-21486 GCF_000690835.1 Fulmarus glacialis
CCTTAATGATTCTATGATTCTATATAGTGATTTCTTTGATGTAACTTGCATCAGAAAATGGCTTTAGAATAGAATTTCCTGTATACAAATGCTCCCACTCCCCCAAACAGAAAAGCAGAGGAATTGTTACCTTCTGCTACCAGTAGCAAATGACAGGGATATCCCCAGATTAAAGGGAAACAGTTTTAGGCCAATACATTGCATTTTCTTTTTTTCTTTTTCATTTCCCCCCTACCTCTTTTCTTCATGTATTCCACATAAACAGCAAGTTCTAAGTTACTTTAGGAACATGGTATTTTTTTTTGTTTAGTATTTTTTCTCCCCACAAATTTAAGCAAACAAAATATTCTTTTCTTCCAACTGTTTTAATTCCTGAATTATTTCTTTCTATAGAGAACTTTGTCAGCCAATCAAAATAATGCACGATTTCGAGACTGAATCATTTTGAGCCATGCTTATTTCTGATCAATAACTTGAAACAGCAAAGAATCTTTCTACTCTCTCCCAAATGTGTTGTGCTCTACTAACTAAGAAACTTAAAGCAAATCAAGAAAAGTAAATTCTCTTGATGTAAACTGTGATAAATCTAGAATGTTGCTTGCTAGCTGGAGAACTTTAATGTTGAATGGAGATCTCCATTCACTGGTTAGAAAATGGAATGGTAGCTTGAACATCAGGTTATGTTCTTACTAATAAACATGATGAATGAACAGTGTACAAATGGTGCCTATCTGCTACCTCATAAACATACAGTGTTCCATGCCAATCACCTCCCCGGGGAGCCACAGGGAGTGTGTTACTCTTGTATTTGTCAGTATCAGGAAAGAACTTATATCATGTTTGCTGCAGGTTAATGCCAGCCAAAATCTACTTATTTTAAGACAAGGTGCTTTCAGCTAAGTGCTCGAAACTGGACCATGTCATAGTCCAATCAGTGGATGACTTTGTGAACCTCCACGTTTCTAAACTCCCAGAGGGTCCAGCCAGACTCTGGTCTCTTTAAGCACTGTCCTAGGAACAGGTATTAAGATTTTCTGGGCAGTAAGAGCTGCAGTTCCATTAAACCTCAAAGCCAAACCATACAATCTACTTGCAATTGCCAATTATTCAAGCATGCCATTCTGCAGCTCTGACCAGTTTATACTCTACCTCTTGAGAGGTCATAATAGCTGATACCTAGAAATCCATGTAACAGATTTCTTAAAATCTGTACTGTTAAGTGCAGCTGGCGTTAGTGAAAATGCCTGGGCTTTCAACTTTCAGAAAATTGGATCCTTTTTATAAGTACATGAATGATTTTAAAAATTGTGCCTGAATTCCTTCATCTCTCTGGCCTGTAGTTACAGGGATGCTGAAGACTGGATTTAAATGATGTTTTTTATGGAATGTTCATAGCCTGTAAATTTAGTAATGTTTTGACTTTGAGGAACAGGTCTGCTCCCTGCTGTAACTATATGAAATAATTTATATAAGGACCATCATTGTCATATAATAATTTGCATAAGTATCCTTTGCATCTTGCTGAATTTAATGTTGTGTGGAAAGTTCCAGCCAAAATTTCTGGTACAACACTTGGGCTTATCCTGGGTACAAAATTAACCCAAATCCTGTCTCTTACTATGGTTTTGCACAGTTCTCTGGTATCTTTAGGAAAACCTCATCTTTCCCATCTACTGTAAGTACCATACAACAAGTGTTTGTATTTTTGCTGTTGTTTGTTTTTTAGACACCAGAAAAAAGCTTACAAAGTCAAACTTTTGTTGGAATTATGATCTTGGGAAGGAATATAAGAATCCTTCAATTTTGAAGACAAATCTCGAGCTACTGTGATTAAGCTTAAAGACACAATCTTTGTACAAATCAGCGTGTTTTTTTTTAAATTGTGTAATAGATGTTGATATATTGTGAGTCACTGGAGGTAGGAAGGCATACTTGCTTCTATTCATTGTTTCTGTGAATTAATGATCATATACTTTTTTCCACTTTTCATTAGTTTAGGCCAGA
The DNA here is from genome assembly GCF_000690835.1 of Fulmarus glacialis. Lineage (NCBI taxonomy): Eukaryota > Metazoa > Chordata > Aves > Procellariiformes > Procellariidae > Fulmarus > Fulmarus glacialis. The sequence goes on from NW_009235304.1 coordinate 2,005, forward strand.
GATTTTTTTTTCAAAACCTTTTATCTTTACAGGGATCTTCAGCATAACACAGTGATAACAGAGACTTACTTTTTATATATCTAGTAATTCTTATTCAGACCTACTGGCAAAGTTAAATATAACTGTCATGGTCTTGACAAGTGTATCTGAATTCAAATTTTTCACTCAAAAAGGGGAAAGATATACATGTGTGTGTCTGTATGCATATATTGTAATAGAAAATTTGAATATATGCATATACACACATGCACTCTGATGTCACAGTAACTGTGAATATGTGAAATTGCCTTTTGCTTCAAGGCTTAGCAATATGGTGGTAAAAGTTTTTACGAGACAAATTACTTCTAGTCATCTTCACTAAGAAATATACTGTATGGTGGTATTGCTATAGCTGTCTGGACCTTTTGGACAATCTGAAATATGAATGCATAGTAAAAAAGTGATAGTTGGTTCTGTCACGGTAGAGCAGCTATTCTATGCCCACTTGGGCACCGTTCTCCGTATACTTCAAAGGATGGATTTTTTCTCTATGTAGTTAGTATGCTGGGTTGCATTGCTCTTTCTCTTGAATCAGTTAATTTTTATGTACATGTTTTTATTTAGAAATATACTTAATGTACTCATATTACAGTAAACATGTTAGAATTGCTTAGGGAGACATTTAAAACTATTAGCATACTGGTAATCACAAAGACTTTTCCTTGATTAAGTGGTAACTATAATAAGTACTTAGGAACTGGTAACGTATTAGACTACAGAGAAAAGACACATTTAAATGTCAGCTTGCACATGTAAAGCTGCCAGTATAGATCACTCTTGAATTGAAGCATATTGCCATGGTTTTTAGTTCTTGGCCTTTTCTAAGCGCAGACTACCAGTTGTGCCAGACTTCATGGTGACGAAGCAATCATGGTGTCTACGGGCAAGCATGTCTAAGTGACCATGTTCAGATAATACCAGAATTATTTGCCTTTTTAAACTACATCTAAGTTCTGCTTTCCTAAGAAAGACAGACTCTGTCTAACTGAAGTCTGTTGACTACATGTGTAAAAATAGCCAGCTAGGTACCTGTAAGCCCTGTTTCTTTTTCTTCTGTCATGGCTCTTATTTTTTGATGTAATGATTGTTTTATTTTTAAAAGCTACCTACACAGCAGGATAACCACATTCTCTTCTTTGTCCACACGTTTTTTTTTCCTGCTAAGAGGTCAAGCCTTGCAGAAGAAAAATTGCCACGTGAAGCATCCCATTGACCTCTACACCAAACTGAACTCGCTTGTACAGTTAATCTGTTATTTTGATGGACAGTCATAGTTGCAAGTAGAAGATGCCCATCATCTCTTGTGTTTCCTCGCAGAGAGAATGAATCATATTATTGGGATAATGAACCATTTCATGACTCGTGTGTTGATTTATCAGATCGTGCCGGAGAGGCCAATTTAAAAATATAAAGCCATAAGTCATGGTGTTGCTGCGTATGGCCTGTTGAAGCTGCTTGGCTCCCTTACAATCAATTGCTGTGTTAATCAAGGTGTTTTTAGGGTTTGCAAGAGTGAAGTGCTTATATGCAACACCTTTTCATTCTGCTGTGGCATTTATTCAAAATAAGAATTCTTCTTTTTTTTTTCAGGTTTAAAAATGGTTTAACCTAATAAAGGCAGTATTTCTGTCTTTCATAGTGAGGGAGTTTCATCCTGAGCTAAAGAAATGTATTAATAGTAGGCACAGGGATAGACGTACAACATAATAATTGATCTGGTAAACTGACACTACGTTGAGTTGGCTCCTCAGTGCAAGAACAGTAATATTTTGTGCCCTGGTTTCTGTACTTTAATAAGAAATTCATACATTTTTGCTAGTAAAAACGATAGCAATGTCCAATATAAGTAAGAAATGATTGCAGGAAATTCTTCACTAAGATGTGCTTTTTGATGATTTTTCTCTTTACAGAGGAATGTATTTTATTTCTTCATTTTAAAAATACTTTTGAACTGATCTCTGGCAAAAGCTGAAAGAAATGTAGTCTGGAGTAATGCTTTTGCTTATTAACTGTTGCAATGTGGCATAAACTGCCTTAACCTCTTTCCGTAGAACACAGACCAATTTCTTCAATCTTTCCAGTTAGCCCGCATGTTTCTTTAAGCTCGGCACCTAAATGTTGTGCTAGAGTTCTCCAGCTGAGACTTCATTAGTCTCAATAGAATGGAAAGGTTCTCCTGGCTTCTCTTCAGACATTTTAGTATGATACTTGCCTTTCATGCAACAGCATTACTCTGTTAACCTGTGTTCAGCTTGCGACAGACTTACAGTCTAACTCTAAGCAAGACTTACAGTCTTGCTGCTTAGACTTGCTGCTTAACCTATATATACAGACCACTTTTAACATTTCATACTCTCATTCTGAATTCTAAACCTGTTTTACAGCATGACTGTAGTCCCTAGCTTTGTATCATGCAAAATAAGGGTGCATCTTTGGTAAGAGTAGTCCTTATTCTGTCACCCAGGTGGTTCACAAAATTACTGAACAGACCTTGGTGAAACCTTCTTGGTGTGTTCTTGACAGGTAATCATTAATAACTCTTCTTCGAGTGGGATTGTTCAACCATTTTCTCTCTTACCATGCAACAGTTTTATCTTCATCTCATTTCCAAGCTTGCTTAGGGCTGTCACATGAAATGCTATCAAAAAACCTCCTACAGACAAGTTACAGGAAACCTGATATTTACCCAATATCTAGAAGCTCTTATGCCCTGTGACAGAGGAAAATTAAGTTAGTTTGACCTGGTTTGTTTTTGAAAAAATCAATGTTGCCTGCTATGTAATTGCTTTTTATCTTCAGGAGTTTGTTGATTGTGGTGGTTTTTTTTTTTTGTTTTGTTGTTGGTGATTTTTTTTTTTTTTTGGAGTTTTTATAGAGATGAAATTAAGCTGTTTAATGACTTCCCCAAGTTCCCTTTTGGAAGATCAGCTCCTCATTTCCCACTTTTTCAGTTTTCTGGCACTTCCTTTGTCTTCCATGGCTTCTCAGGGCTTACAACAACTAGATTTCTTGGCAACTGAAGTATTTTAGGATAAAATCCATTGGGCCTAACCAATTTAAAAATATGAAATCTGTCTGTGTACTCTAACCTTGTCTTTTCTTGCCATCTGATTTTTTTTCTCTGAAGAAGGCTTCCATGAAATAAATGTTAAGACTGAGTTCCTGAAAACGCTGATCAGATTCTGTTCACATTTAGAATTTCTGTATTACAGCTGCATCATTCTGAAAAACATTTGCCAAAACAGTTTAACTCTTGGCCTCCCTGTAAAACTCTTTAGCACTTCTGAATAAACTCTTTTCCTTGCCAAGGGAAGTAATTCAATGTATTTGCTTGTGTCCTTGCACTGTTTGCCTGTTGATGAGGAGTCAGTGTGCCACGGGGTTCAAAGCCGCTCTACTGTCCTGAGCTATTTTGTCAGCTGACGGGCCATATCTTTCCCAAACTTTTGTCCAAGTCTCTCACTGATTTGCAAAACTGATGCTTCGGAAGTGATGTTAGTTATGACCAGACCCCTTTATCTAAAAAACAGGGGGAGCTACATGCTCCAAAGTGAGGTGCTATTAGGCTGTTTGCTATTAGGCTATTCTACTTATGCTCTTTCTGTGGTGTTAACATATGCTTCGTGGGCATACTGTACCTTAAGTACAGTTTTTTTGAGATCTGAGCTGCCCTGTATCTGGCTTTCCTGCCACTTAGGAGGAAATTATTTTTTTCTTTTGATTTAAATTAAGAGTGACTTTTTTTCTTTTGAGCTAAAGGAACTTGAATAGTCATCGCTATGGTCCAGTTAGTTTACTGGCATATAGTCAATATTTCTCAGAAGGTATTTCTATACTACAGATCACAGTGCACTTTGGGAAAACAGAGTAAACTCAGAGGGCATAAACGTAGAATATGTTCATGCTTTGATAGTCACTAGTCTTTTGCTAAATACTAGCTTTGGTGATCAAAAAATCTCATTCCATGCAGATATAAGTGCATACATCTCCATTTCAGCAATTCTGTGCATTTGAACTAACTTCAAAATACACCAGAAAATGATACAAGTTCCATGATACAAAGAATTCTAAAGGTGAGGATGCTCTTTCATAAGTGAAAACTTGCTGTTAGCTGACAAGAAGTTAAACACTAATGTGCTAAGTTTGCAAGGAAGGTTTTAATTGAAACAATATCTAGTAAAAATTAATTGTATGGACATTTTTCACTGGTTTGCTTTTACTTTAATAGAAATTGACAGATTTTTTGACTGAATTTTTGTCAAGTTATCCTTTCAGCATGTTTCATGAATTGTTTTCTATTTTTCGTCTTTATGAAATACAATTTGTCCTGAAATACATGATGAATTTGATTCCTATGGGATCACGCTATAAAAGTGACCATAAGCCTGATAGTTCAGAAACTGATGAAAGAAATTCAGTCTTATATGCAACATTAAAAAAAAAAAAGAAGAAAGTTTCTGATTTTCCATAATGAATACCTTTGTTTTGCAGAGATCAAGTAAAAGTAGTAGGGTAGGTGCAGGAATTAACTGCAGGATCTATGGTCTGAAGTATGCACACAGTTGGATTAAATGATCGTGAATCAGGCCAGGAAATCTATTACTTTTCTGCTGTGCAGTGTGTAATTATTGGTTCCATTAGCATGGTGTACATAGTATTTGCAACTGTATGTATTTTTAAGACTTACTTACATGCATATTAGTTTTCTTCCTCTCTCCCAAGATGTTCTGTTCTTTCTAGTGCTAGTTTTTAATGTCTTTTTTCCTTGCAAAATGCTGTAATAGCCACTAGAGTTAGATAAAACAGCAAGAAGAACTACATAAAAGCCTGTTGTTAAATAAATGGAAATGACAGAGTAAAAGGGCAATTCTTTTCCCATCCTGACTTGGTGGCCTCTAGAGATCAGTATAAGTGAACATTTCAGATGTAGCTAAACACACAGACCCATGCTTAAGTGGTAGAACAAAATCAACAGACAGCAGATGAAAATTATTGTGTTTGTTTCAAAAAAAAAAAAACAACTAATCGATGTTTCAGAGTGTCAACGGTGATAGTTATTATCTGGCAGGTAAAACTTCTTCAGAAAAGGGGCTTTCAAAGAAATTTTGCAAGAGTGAGACATGTTTACTTGCATTAATCTCAGGGTGTAGATATGTTGATTATCAATAATAATTTCCTGCACCCTGCCAACGTGATTGAGCCATGCCAGTATGTTCTGCAAATGATTAAATCTAGTTATTTATTCACCAAATGCAGTCAGGGTAATACACAATAATGCCAGATCTGTGCAGTGAAATTCCTCAGCTTAATTTTGATCTTTGGTACTCAAGCTAGTCCTGCACTGTGTAATCTCATGCTTTGTTTAATAACTAATGGTTTATTTGTTTTGTTTGCGCTACTTCATTGATTCATTTTTCTTTATTCAACTAAGAGTTCTGGTTAGAGGATAGGCACAACTAATCTAACTCAGCAACTTTTACTCATATATTATGTAGCTATAAATTAAATTTAATAGTCTCTAGCAAGAGTTTCTCTGAGTAGAAACTGAAAAATAATTTGGCAAAATTAACAAGTAATAGTGATTCAGAGTAAGCCAAAACTGATAAGGTCTATTCGCATGAAGTTACTGCTTTGTAAACATCTATGGCTATTCAACTGACTCCCAGTTTTCACTCATCACAAATATTTCCTGGATTTTGAGGAAGTAGTCTAAGTAATCTAAGGTATGTTTGTTCAAAGTGAATCTCAGGTGTTACTTTGTTCCTCTTGTCAACATCTCAGTTCAGTGCTGTATTATTTTCAGCAGATTGACATTATTTGAAAAGTCCATGCTATGACATTTCATTTAATTTCTACTGACAAAGTTTGTGGGTTTTGAGTTTTTTTTCCTGGGGGGATGTGTGTGCTAAATTTGTGCTATTTACCAGAGCAGAGGAGTTCTTGGAACTATCAGAACCTCAGTGATGTGCTGCTTTGTGCACAAAGGAAAGGAATTTTGTAGACACTGTGGGCTAGAGTGTATACATAGAAGATTGCCTTTGGCTACACATTTAAAAAAAACGTAAGGGAGGAACAACTCTCAGAATGAATTCCGTGGAAGGAAAATTCACTTAAATTAGTAGTACAGTACTGGCTTCTAGTTACACAGGTCTCAGAATTATAACTGTAATGGCAGCTTAAATTGAAGGGATCTTAAATTGAAGGGATGAGTAGCAGTGAAGTGATGAGTGACATTTTCCAGAAGGAGAACAGAAATTGTTATTCATTTTTCCTAAGATCCAGGAAGCCCCTGGACTTTCAGTTAAATATGCAAAAGAAAACAATATATGTAATGGTGCTCAGAATTACTATTTACTATTTATTTAGTGTATGCAAATTGTAGCATGTTTTATGTTTAACTGATAAAAGCTGTGAATATTTCATTTCATTAGAGGGGCAGTATGTCCCTTTTCCCCAAAATGCTCTTTCTTTTCAACTGATCTTGATGCGAAGAACATAATGGTGGGAATACAAATGGACTCAACTTCAGTGCCTCCATGCACAGTAACACACAGGCGTAAGCATATGCATGTTTTTGTGTTCCTTACTCATCATAAATAGTGTACAAAGAACATAATCCATCAGATACGGTTGCTGCTTACTGTTCAGTCTGGCAAAATCACACTGCACTAGATTTCCTGTCTGAGGTCAGATTAAAGGTATTAATAACAAGCACAACCTGATTGCAGAGGATTTGTAGCAAGCAGCTTTGAAATGGTATCAAGGGTACTGCCTATGACAAACTGTAGATGTGCTGTGAATCCTAACACGCATCTCAGACAAAAATTATTGAAATTCTAAAGTGGGCACACTCCCACACAGATACAAGGTAGCAGCATCCGATCAATTTAAGAGGTAATGCACAAATATACTATTCTTCAGATTGAAGGGTTTGCTATATTACAAACAATAAAGGTTTTCAGATGCAGTGTTTTATGAGGTTTCAGTAATAAAATAGCTTATTTTAATCTTAATCGTAGGACTGCCAGCCTTTATAACAACACAGTATTGAAGTGTTCTTAAAAAGTGCTCAATAATCTAATGAGAACAGCTCCTATTTGGGCAGTGCTGACATTGATATGTTAATATTCCAAGGAATATTCAGTGTCTTGATCTATAAAACTCAAACTTTCAAAGCTACAAGTGATAAATGTGACTCAGTTGCCTCTCTTACATTCTATAAATACATCTGAGTCTGTAACAGGTTAAACATTTTGAGGATGAAATGGTTATGGAGAATTACTAGTATGGGCTAAAAGGTTTTTGGAAACATGCCAGCCTTTTGAAATAGATGTGATACATGGTTTATCAGAAAGAATGACAACAGGTTTTGATTTGAGCACCGTAACCTAAGATGGCTGCTACTTTGAGACACGTTTTATTTCAGTGTGGTACTCAGAACTTAATATATTTTGGGGGGGGTTAAATCAAGTTTAGTATTTCAATCTTAAGTCAAAATCTTAGCCCTTTTAACCTTATTCTGTGTACATTGCTTTCATAAATTAAACTCAAACTTAAGAAGTACCCATGAGGGTGCTTGTTGTAACTTCTATAAATATAAGGAAAACAGCCTATTATTTAATTGAACCTTGTTCTGTCCTGTGTTTTTCTAACTAGTGAGTACTACTCTTTTTCAGGCTTCTGTCAGTGTTGGGACATATGGTGTGCATAGCTAGTGTGTTTTTTTTGGTTTTTCTTTCCTTTTTTTTTTCCTTTTTTCTCCCCTCCTACCTCAGTTCATCTCAATTGTGTGACAGAGCACACAATTCACTAAATCAGCATGATTGATTGTGAATAGCATGTTTAAAAAGGCATTAGCAGGCCTGTGAAACTTAAGAGTGAGCAAAATCTCAATTCAACAGCCTGTTGCACCAGTGTAATCCCAGTCTCAAATGGGATAATGGTGAGGAATTATTTATTTGTGTCAAATTTTAGCAATCAATGCCATCCTTCTACTAAAGTTTTATTTCTTCTGATTTTTAGTTTTCTGTGGCATATCCAATATGTAGAACTTTCACTAAAGCCAATGGGACTTGTGCATATGGAGTAAATATTCATTATTTAAATGACACACCCTGTGTCAGATAACTTTGCCTCATTAATGTTATAAATTTGGAAGGGAGCCTTCACAAAAAACAAAAATAACCTCCCCAAAACAACGCATCAGAAAATCCCCTCTAAGTCTTATTTGTTCACAGATACCATAATTAGCTTGTTGAAAGCTGAGACATCAATGACACGGCTTTCTGATTAGAAATCCTTACGTGAATTCAGCCCTCATGTAACACATGGGTGATGAAAGAATATTGGGTCGTACATAAGGCCACAGCTTGGCCCCTTGTGAATTAGATGGAAATCAATTGTCAATGATTGTAGAAAGTACCCTGGTTATGGATCATTGAAGTGACTCTAATTAATTTAGGAGACTGACAGGTTCAGGACAAAATTGCTGCCTCGCTTAGCTAGGAGCGGAAAGTAAAATGCAATTCTGTAGCTGATGTTTGGAAATTTAGAAGACAGCTTTAGGCATTTAAGCAATACCTGTTGTTATTTTTGTTCATCTACATTGTCTTTGGTCTGCACAAATTTCAAATTGTTTTCAATTTCAAACTATTTCTGGCATTAAAGGCTGTGCAATTATAGCTAGGAAGATATGAAATGGGTTACTTTACGCTTGACTTAGTTCCAAGGAGGAAGGCCAATATAAAATTAAATACTTTGCTGTAAGTCAAGTGAAAGAATAGCCCAAATTTACTTTGCTGTTTATAAATTAGTTCATATGCAAAAAATAGGACTGTGGAGTGGGTCTGTCCATGTGATCTGGGGCAGCTGTGGATGCCTAGCCACTCAGCATCTGGCCATAAGGATAGTCAGGACTTTTTGAGTGTTTCTGGAAATTTGCACGAGTAATATTGGTTTGTTGGCATCAGTAGACTGCAAGTTCCCTCAGGAGTTATTGAAATCTATTATGCTTGAGCCAAAAGTCTTGTATAAGATTTAGAAAAACTTTAATAACTATATCCTGTTTCTACAAAATGGCAAACCTCACATTGATTTTTAGGTGTGATCAGAAGTCTGATGCTTAGTATACTCAGCATCATCTTCCATTTTTAAGTATTTTGGAAGTCAGGAATAGTAATTCTCTTTAGGCAATTGCAGCCAGTTGACCTGAAGTTCCAGGGGTTTGTGTTTTCTGTATCATAAAAAAAAAATTCAGTTCCTTCCATTTCTACTTTCACCTGTAGGAGAAGCATTGTATCCAGTGGTTTGCATCCACTTTCCTTCCCTCTTACCACCAGTCCTCTAAATTACGATGAGTCCCAAGCTGGCATTTTGCAAAACGAAAATTATGCATTTTCAGTGTTGTTACTTAACGCAAATAGCGATAGTTCTTCTGGTGGTATCCAAAGATGGCAGCTGCAGTGAAAAAAACTGAGAAGCAGGAACCTCATAGCAGTATTAAACCTCTTAAATGACAAACCTGTAAATTCTGTAAGAAAAATGTTTCCCTGAGTGTGTGTTACAACTTGAAGTTTCAAACTGTTCTTGTAGAAATTGGTTTCTGCTCAGGAACAGATAATGTCAGTGAAGATGCTAGTTGTTCTGGTCAGTTCTGTGCTCCCTCTGAAGGGAAAAACCTTTCTGTTTGGAAAACAATACTTGCTGGAAAGCTGAATATTAAAATACAATTCCACTTCTGTGTTTGAAATTTTATAAGTACTTCAAAAGGAAAAATCTGCAAAATGAAAATATATTTTCAAATAATCTTCCAGTTTTGTTGCAATCTAGATATAGAATTATTGTGTTCACAGGAAAAGATTGGTCATTCTGATCAAATACAGTAATATAAAAGGTGCCAATTTAATCAAAATTGGAATCTTTAGCAGAGGTATCTGTTATGATGAAAAATTCATGAAATACACGTTACTTTGAAGTTGGAAAGATTTGTGAAAGAAGCTGCCTCACTGGAATGTTAGGTAATGCTTTAATTTCAAAATAAAAACTTCTAAAATGTTCTCAACAAATCATGAAATACAGACTTCTTTTGGAGTTAAAAGTGCTGACCTGGTATAAGAGGACCAAAGTGGTTTATGTTTGCTTTTTAATGCAGAGATGTTAACCTTGGTCTTTCATTCTTTTATGTCCTATGGATATCTGAACTGTTAGAATACAGACGGCTTCTCCTTATCTCTCAAAATGGTGTGTGGGAACTGTTTTGACTTGAATAAACAAGTAAATATTCATTGGATGAGAGGGAGAGGGGCTGACGTCATATCCTGGTTCTTCCCCCCACCCCTTTTTAATTTTAATGAATTATTTTTGTACCAGGGCTCACTAAGTTGACTCTACTCACTGGGTGGTAATCATTAGTAGCTTAAACATGGGCCAGGAATCTGAAAAACAGAGGACTTCTGTGATATTCCTTTGGGTTAGTTACCTGTTAACTATTTAACTATTGGTAGTTGATAAAGTGCAGATCAGCAGTAGATATCAGATTTGAAATATAATCCTGATTCAGCAGAACTCTAAGAAACCTGGCAAGCTTGGAAGAAGAAAAAAAAAAAGGCATTGCGAGGTTTAGCATATGCTGCCTGTGACACTTGTAAGAGAGAAATTCTACTTGCTGGGAAGTTTCAGAAGCAATTGCTTTGATTTGGATCCTACCTGACTGTAGCAGTGCAGGCTTGGGCTGGAAGGAATGACTGCATTCCATCAAATTATACTTAGATGTGTCAGGCCTGAAAGCAAATTAAAGTGTTGAAGTGGTGGTGAATAAAACCACAAATTTAATGTATTTAGCCTTGTGAGCAAGTAAGATCTGAAGTGCTGTTTGAAATGCATAATGAAATATTGGTTATGTGCACAATTTAGAAGTACTCAAAAATATTAAAAAAAATTGAAATAAATATTTCAAACCCAATAAAAAATAGAGAACAGATTAAAAAAAAAGCATCAAACGATTTTGGGTGGCAAATAAACATTACTCAGTTTACCATTCTTATTTTTAAACAGACAAAGCTTTCTTAGTTGTTTATCTACCTTTTAAACACTTAGTTGATGGGTGTATGGAAATATAACTTTCATGTCCTTCAATTCTTTAAATGACTGTTCCTTGAAAATACCCATCATAACTGTAGCTTAAGGTGAAGCTTATAACTCTTTTAACCTTTCCAGATGTCAAAGGATTTTTAAATCTTCTGAAACGTTAACATCACCACTGGATAAATGGGCGAGGTGTTCCTTTTTTGTTAAGGAAAAAGAACATCACTATAATGGACAGACAAATGGTGGAAAATGTGCTTAATCCCCATTTCAGTATGTTTAATTGCTGTTGTTGCCTCAGCACAAATGCTCGTACTAAATTAAATGCATGTGGAAATATCATGCTATTCAGCAATCTAGTGTGACATGGTAATTGAGCTATATTTTTGGTAAATGTGAATTAGTGATGATTGTATGCTTCATTTTATACTAGTAAGCAAATAACTTCCTTTTTTATAATTGGTCCTCTTCTGCCCTTGAAATATTTGAGCCTTCAGGACTGAAAACTGATGACAGAAAGAGGGATGAATACCCAGGGAGCTAAGGGTAACATAGCAATCTGATATAAAAATTTAATGAGCTTTCTTTTGACACTGTAATTTGTCTTAGCAAATTTTTCTAGTGAACAAGGCCAGAAGCTGTATGTAAATGAGCTTTTCTTGTGACTTGTGCTTGCCAGACTGCTGCAGCTGCAGGGAGTGTTAGGGTGATGAAATGATACTGCACATAATGGGGTTAATGAAGATTACAAGTTACTTCCTTCAGGGAAGTGTACTCTGTTCATTTTTTTGTTTTGTTTTAAGCAAGCTTATACTGAAAGTCAGAAGTTCAAGCCTGTGTGTAAAGTATAATCTAGGTGGGGTTTGAGGTAACATATCACAAATTGCAAGTGGCTAATTAGCTGTTGTGATCTTTTGTGATTGCTTGTACTTCTTTGCGTGTGTAGTTTTCACTTCAGAAACTAACACCTTAATGAGCAGGCCTGTAGTCTCCTTTATAAATGCTCCTTGTAACTCACAACTAATCAAAATAATTGAAGAAGAAGCTATTGGGCTTGTCCCTAGGCCTATGCATACCTTTACAATACAATATTTAGAAAAGACAATAACAAAAATCTGTGAGCTGTTATTTAGATATGTAGAAAAAATTCTGAAAATACTGTGATTTGAGTCTTTAGATTAATGAGTAGCTGTAGAAAAACCTGTTTACTTTTTGAAGTAAACCTGCTTACTTTTTACTTTACTCAGGAAAGGAGTAAACAGACTTGAGAAAAACCTGTTTTTGACTAAATGTAAGTTGCCAGGAGATAGTACATTTAATGTACTTCCTATCAGTGAAGACTTAAAAATCTAAGTTGTTACCTCATGAAAATTAAATATTCTAGATACCTCTCTGTCATTCAATACAGTTAGATTTTGAGAAGAACCAAAGGAAAAATAGGAGGCAGTGGCATGGTTTTTTTGTCATCCTGGGAGAATTGTGTTCTGGATTTTCAGTTATCCAAGTGCTCGAGTCCAGATTGTTTTTCATTTTATTTAATGTATCAGGGAAGGGAAAGATTTGCTTTTTTATTTTGCAGAAGAATGTATCCCAGTCTGTTGTCATCAAGTCCTGTGCTTCACTGGCTTCAGAGATACACTATAAAGAACTGTTCCTGTTTTCCCTTTCACTTGTATTAAATCACTTTGGTTTTAAATTATCCTTAGTCCTACCTTTTCTTGTTTTATTTACTTGTTAGGCAAAAAAAAAGTTTTTTAATGTTGATAACTCGTATTTTAGTTCCTATATTAGGAGATTTTTAAGAAGATACTTGTTCTATTTTTTGGCGAGTTTTTCAGTGTTTCCCTTCTTTTTCACAAATCAGTTTTGAGTCAAGTTTGGTAAGCGATAAAAATTCCTTGGTGAAAATTCCCATGATAAAAAAATCCTTCTATGTATGTGTAGATTTTAACGTTTGGTGAGGTAGTTCAAGATTTCTTATCTTTCACACTGCTGCAACCAGGGTGAGGAGAAAGGTTCAATGCAGTGGTCTGCACAAGTCAGTGCCTGTTTTAACCCATTTTTAGAAGCCTGGCATTTTTAGAAGCCTGGCATTTTTAGAAGCCTGGCATTTTTAGAAGCCTGGTTTAAACCGCTTCAGATAAAGTAGATGATGTACTGCAATTTAAGAAATGTCATCAATAAAGTCTACATAATATATAAACATTGGAACAGGTGCTCTACTTTTCATGATTACTTAGGACCCTTTTCTGAGCAAAGTAACTGGCCTAAAATACATACATTCAAGTATTTTCACTAGAAGTGTTTTCAGAGCTATTGGACTTCCATTATAAATGCATACAAGATATAAAGTCTTACAAAAGTTGACTTACTGAACCAATTTGCTATTGTCATGTTACTTTTCACCTCTTTAATGTTGTATTTAGCTAATACTGAGGTAAAGAGGAGAAGCAGAGGCACTCTAATATGTCTTGAAAAGTTCTAGTGTAAAACAAAATTGGAAGTTGATAAAGATGTTGTACAGTGCCATTTACTTATTCACTGGATGCAAAAAAATATAAAGAGAATACAGATTACTATTAGGATATGTACTGTCAAAATATAATTAATGTAGCTGTCATGTGAAATAAGATGTCATAGTGTAAAATTGGTTAATCTGCAAGGGTTAAGTTAATAAGAAAAAATACATAATTTGCCTTTCAGAAATACACAGTGTGTCCATAAATCTAAGTTTATATTTTAGTTTAAAGCTATTCAAGGAGTTAGTATTTTCCTCTTGTATAACATCTGTCCAGGCCTACAAAACTGTGATCAAACATGCTGAATGTGGAGTGTTGTGTCTTAATGATTATAACAAATGGAGCACACGAGAGAGTAAAAAAGCAAATGTGCCAAATGCCTCCCTTCTGCAAATAGATATTTTTGTAACTGACTGTGTGTCTGAAATATTTCATACCAGAGAAAAAACTGAATGACTCTTGACATGTGATTTTTTTAATCTTTTCAGTGGCTAGTGCAATGTTTTCTTACCGAGTAGCATAGTAAGTGGGTATGTCAGATAACAGTTACCTTAGGCAACCAGATGATCAGACCAACTGAATGTGACTTGTATAAACATGTAGGCGCTTAAATAGGGAGTCCCATATGTGTATTCATAAAGACTCTCAAAAAGCAGTGTACCTTTTGATTATAAATAATTCCACTGTTACTTTTTAACATGTCCTGAAGTATTTAGCTCTTCAGTTCCAAAACGCTTTTGGAAAAACTTTGCTCTCTATCTTGTGCTGGCTTTTCCTGGGAAAGCAGTGGCCCTACATCACTGATGCTTTCTCAACAATCCATTTAATTTGGTTAAAAAAATTAAAATCTCTTAATGGTCTTCCTTTCCAATTAGGAATATTACAGGAATTTACAGGATCAACATAATTAATATAGATTATTTAAAACATTTTTTTGAATGTTTAAAAATACCGAGAAATGTTTGACCAGTAAGTATCCATGTGAATTATTATTGACTTATGTTTATGTAGGGTCATTTTTCCTAATGGGTTCTAAAAAGAGTGTTGCAAACAAGCACAGCTCTAGTTTTCAGTTTGGTAATTTAGGCAAAAAAATAAACCACCAAAAAAATTGGTTTAATGTAAACTCAAATTAATTTCTGTTCATTTTGCATTTTCTTTTGCAGCTGGTGATGGATTTTAGTAACTTCAACTTGCATGAGATTCATTTTTCCCTCAAAAATATTTTGGATTTGTTAGTTTTAGTATTTTTTTTAAGGAGAGCATTGGAAATTTTCGCTTAGGCTTTCAAAGGTTTCAATGTTGCTTAGAAAATAAGGTGGCAGAAAATGGTGCAGCTTTCTACCTCAGTGCTTGTGGTGCTCTAATTAGTTACAATAATCCTGGTTCAGATCCCATTTCTGCTCTAAATCAAAGCAGAG
This sequence comes from Fulmarus glacialis, assembly GCF_000690835.1. Lineage (NCBI taxonomy): Eukaryota > Metazoa > Chordata > Aves > Procellariiformes > Procellariidae > Fulmarus > Fulmarus glacialis. The sequence goes on from NW_009235304.1 coordinate 17,066, forward strand.
ATGATTTGGAGTGTCCTGTCTCCTGCATGTTCTCCTTTAGTAATTTACTTCTTGTGTATGCTGGGTTGATTTCTTTAAATTTCTTCTTTCTAATTTACTTGCTACTGTTCTATACTGTTCTATTTTAGCATATTTCAGTTAGTAGGAATGGGGCTGGGACTCTACTTCCCTGTTCCCCTGCTACCACCCATGGCGAGTGCTCTAAGCAACATGTTACAGTCACTTTCTTTCCCTTTTATGGTCTGTGCCAATGAGTTTTCTATTCTGTCCAGTGAAGATATGGGGCAGTATTATGTGGGTCTCTCAGCATCACTGAAGAAGCTCTGTGGTTGCCTTACCATTTAAGCTATACTGTGAATCACAACAGGGAAAAAACCCTGCTGAAACCAACTTTTTGAGCAGGATTTTATTTAAGCTGAGCCCATTCCCTGATCTAGGTCACAGCAGAGTCCCACAGATAATTGTTAGCACAACTTAATGGGGCAGCAGGGGACCCTGTCATGCAGATGAACAGCTGGGGTGTTCTCTTCAGGAACTCCTCCACTGACATCCCTGTATGTCAAACTGAGCAGTAAAGGAGAGGGAATCTCTACCAAGTTTCTGGGTTTATTTCATCTTTGCCTGAACCAAAAGTATTTGGTGTATTTACGTTTCACAAATACTCTCTGTGATGTAGAGGATGTGTGTTGAATATGGGTTTTACTTGAAACAAACAGCTATGTCCAGTTTGAACGCAATTCCAGTTGTAATTTGGTGTAATTCAATGGTTACTCCATTGACTCCAGTGAAATTAAATTGGATGAAGAGTGTTATATCCTGAACATACACATAAAATTCATCTGCAACTGAATGATATTAAGCATTTTGGGATTCTGTATTTCCATGTGCAGGCACACAAGTTAAAGTTTAAGCCCCCACATTTGCTGTAGTTGATTTTCTTCACTGCAAAAATGTAAATATTTTTGCTTGTGCATTAAGTAGGCTACCTCCTATACTTTCCTGTATCTTTAATGCTGAGGCAGAAAGAATCAAGACTATTTTGTGAAAATGTCTGATTCTCCTCTTGATAAATAAACACATTTGAAGCCAGTTATCTAAGTGGTAATGTTGGTGACCTTGTCTGCTCCACATTAAAGAAGGAAGGTTAGAACAACACTTGGAATAATTACCTTTCCTTTAAGTTAACAAACTCATTTTTGTGTCTGGTAAGCACTTTAACAAAATGGGTTTATTTTTATTAAGCAACAATTCCAGCAGATGCTCCAAAGAGGAGGCTGCTTCTACCAACTGTGTAGGACAGCTTTGAGGCTTTTGTTCATTTGGGTGTTTTTATGCCTCATGTACTGCAGTATTTGAAAAGATGGTGCCTACAGGAGCAAGGTTATTTTTAATGTTATTTATAGACATGTTTATTGCGTGGAAAAGGTTGTACTGAAACGTCTACTTAAAGCAAATAAAACATGACTGCATATGTGTGCCAGTTGCTGCTTGGTTTTCATTTTCTTAAATTAATAATCCCATAGTACTGTGCTCATGTAGGTTGTTTAGGGAAACAGATGACATATGTTGTAATGCTTAACAAGCTGAAGTAGAGCCAGGATAAAGACAGAAGGTGTTTGTTTAGTTTTAAATGAAGCACAATCTATGAAATGACTTAACACAGTGATAAAGGATAGACAAACGTGACATGCTTTGTAGTCAGTGGCCTAAGAACTAAAGCAGTTAGCAATGCCCAAATGAAACAAAAGAATTATTTGACTCAACCTTTTTTGTTTGAGATTAAAAATACTTCTAATCACTCCTGACAAAGGTTAGCAAAATGGTTTATTTCTAAAACAAGGATATGCTGTGAGGCACTCTTAGTGCATAATCTTGCAAGCTCTGTTGCAAAAGAAAGGACAAAAACTTCAAGTACATGAACTATGACTTTCAGCTGTTGCCCAAGCTGTGTTTACTGGAAGGGTACATTCCCCTCTGGATAAAGTCCTGAGATCAAGTCTCAGATACAATCAAAAGACAGAAGAAGTAAGAGATGAATAACTGATTAATTCCAAGAACAAAGTAAGTTACTTCAGGAGTGCAAAAGTATTTTTCTCCTATTCTTAAGTTGCCAACAAAAAGCTCATTCTCTTGCTGTGGCTCTCTGCTGAGGTCTTGCTGGTAAAACAAGTTTATCCAATCTACTTTGCAGTGGATTTACGCTGGGCTTTACCATAGTCTTCGGTGTGGTCACTTGAGGTAAATGTATTCACAGTGTTCCTACAGTGTTATAACTGACCTTGAAAGGCTGTGGGAAAGAACTAACAGGAACCTCATGAAGTTCAACAAAGGAAAGTGCAAAGTCCTGTGTATAGGGAGGAATTACGCCATTTATTGGAATAGCCTGGGGGCTGACTAGCTCGAAAGCAGCTCTGCCAAAAAACACATGGAAGTCCTGCTTAACAAAAAGTTGAACATGAGCCAGCAATGCACCCTTGCAGCAAAAAAAGGACAACAGCATCCTGGGCTGCATTTGGAAGAGCATTGTCAGCAGGTCGAGGGAGGTGATAATTTGGATGGCTGAGCAAGGTTTCATTCTTAAGGTTCCTTAGTTTCAATCTGCCTTCTATCGCAACATATTTCATTTGCAAATCTGTGCTTTTCTGCTGCCTTGAGCCGCATTTTCTCTGTTCTGCTCTTTCAGCCTATATTTTTAAGTGCATTCTTCCCTTACTGATCTGCTTTTCTGCTCCATTTCATAATTTACCTTGTTTATCCTTATCATAACTTAAATTTAGCTATTGCCAGGAAAAACATCCTGACCCTTTCTTTTAACTGGGTTGTCCGTTGGGTTGTTATTGTTGTCTCTGTAAGAGGGAGAAAGAGAAGTTGAGTATTTCTAGTACAGTTCAGTTTTTTTACAAAGACTGTATAAGAGCAGGTTCCTTGGAGCACATCAGGAATCAAACATGATGTTGGTTATAACACCAAGTCCTCACTCAGGGGAAAAAAATGTGCCTTTTTCTTGGGTGATAACAGTGCTTGTTCAAGCTGCTCCTTTTTCTTCTTTGCAACTTCTTTGTCTGCCTTACTGGATTTCTCTTATGCAGAAAGGCACACTTTTACAAATATTATCCAGTGAAACCCCACTACTAGCTGTGCACGTATCTTTGTGTGGTAATCTATACTTGTGATGGTAGTGTAGTGTTATTGTTCCATTAAAAAAAAAGTATATTTTAAATTATAATTTCTAGAAGTTGGAATAATTTTAGGGAATAGTCTATGATGCTTTCATTAAATATCTAGCCATTCTGAAAGCCATGCTTGATATCTTTCTGTGAGGGGAAGAAATTTCTAACTTGCACATACGACTTTTTCACAATGTCAGTTGACCATTATTACCCAAGTATAAGGAGAAAAGACAGGAAATACAGTTTACTGGGACCATTACCTCTTAATATATTAGTACAAAGATGATACGTTTTGTATTATGAAATGTAAGATTTAGGCCCATGAAATCTTTTTGCTTTATCAAATTGAAGTTAATTGCTGTCTTCTAGTTTGACAGAATGTGATACTCTGTTTTACTATATGTACCTGTAATCCTTTGATTGAAACAAACCTTTATTCCAAACTTGTAAGTTTTTTTAATGTTGTGTGAAGATGATTTTTGTTAGAGTACATTAGTGTTTTGAGCTGTTGACATTTCTGTCTATTCATAGAATCATAGAATAGTTTGGGTTGGAAGGGCTCTTTAAAGGTCATCTAGAGCACCCTCTCTGCAATAAGCAGGGACATCTTCAACTAGATGAGGCTGCTCAGAGCCCCGTCCAACCTGACCTTGAATATTTCCAGGGATGGGGCATCTACCACCTCTCTGGGCAACCTGTTCCAGTGTTTCACCACCCTCATTGTGAAAAAATGTCTTCCTTATGTGTGGTCTGTATTGTTTTCCTGTTGCATTGAGGACTGTTTTGTGATAATTATTCTTGATGGTTACCATGATTGTTTGAAAGAGAGGTTTAAACAGAGGACCTAAGGCATTTAACAAATACAAAACCCACGCTTTTTATCTAATCTAGCTGCATTATACAAATGAGTGAATTTGGAAAGGATTCTGTGCTAGTATTTAATTTCTGTGTTGTAATGAACATGCATGAAACTTCATCATCACACTTTTTAACGTTTTTAATATTTGTATAAAAATCAGAGAATCAGGGATATTACCTTACAGCGTTACCTTATCTTCCACAAGGGTTGTGTTGGTGAATTTAACATTGCATTTGCCAAAGAATAATATCACACATAAACCTGTTAACTACTATGAGGACCAGCTTTGTAATTTGTGATAAATTTGTTGTGCTTCTGTCGTGGTTTAACCCCAGCCAGCAACTAAGCCTCATACAGCCACTCGCTCACTCCCCCCTGGCGGAATGGGGACG
>NW_009235304.1:21515-50835 GCF_000690835.1 Fulmarus glacialis
GACAGTTCAATAGGTAAAGCAAAAGCCGCGCACAAGCAAAGCAAAACAAGGAGTTCATTCGCTACTTCCCATCGGCAGGCAGGTGTTCAGCCATCTCCAGGAAAGCAGGGCTCCATCGCGCGTAACGGTTACTTGGGAAGACAAATGCCATCACTTCAAACGTTCCTCCCTTCCTTCTTCTTCCCCCAGCTTTATATGCTGAGCATGACGTCATATGGTATGGAATATCCCTTTGGTCAGTTGGGGTCAGCTGTCCCAGCTGTGTGCCCTCCCAACTCCTTGTGCCCCCCCAGCCTGCTCGCTGGTGGGGTGGGGTGAGAAGCAGAAAAGGCCTTGACTCTGTGTCAGCACTGCTCAGCAGTAATGAAAACATCCCTGTGTTATCAACATTGTTTCCAGCACAAATCCAAAACACAGCCCCATACTACTGTGAAGAAAATAACTCTATCCCACCCCAAACCAGCACAGCTTCTGAAGCTTCTTCCTAATAGTAACACACACTTCCACCTTTGTGTGGAAAAGATTAATTTTTTTTCATAAATGAGAAACTGAGGAATGTGCATGTGGTGGTGTGCACTGTTTATAGTCATATAGAAAGTCTATTGCAGACGGAATTTGAAACTTTAATCACAGCCCTGTGCCTTTGTGACTGTATTATCCTTTCTCTGACTTTGTTGGGGGGGAAATTTACTTAACTGCTTCTAGTGTGTCTGTCTTGGACTCTATTTCTTCATATCATTTTAGAGAGTAGTACATAATTTAATGTACTTCCCTTTGCACTTATGCAGTGTGTACTATCTTAGTATTTACTGATGACATCAATTCTAAGTTTTCACTTAGATAATCTGTTTCTGCTCTTTATAAAAGTGAGACAGGTAATTTGTAGATGAGTCAAGAGAATCTGATTAGGTGTTTGAGATCATATATACCTTGTGGGGCTGTCTTCTGTTCCTGAACATTGTGACTGGGAAGAGTAGTATGTCAGAATAAATGTTGCACTGTAAGACACCTCGCACCCCCCGCCTTCCCAAAGAACTGAAGTTACACTCTATATGGGCTTTATTCAGTTTTCATTCCAACCAGCCGATCCTAGAAACTATAAAGATTTAACGTTAACTATTTTTTCTTGTATAGAAATTTTCTTTTTAGACAGTACACTGTGTAATGTTAAGGAAGAAAACCATAGATTCTTTGATATATAAGACGAAGAGACTGTAAATATTGTTATACATAGTTTAATTTAAAATGACATCATAAATGTAATACATGTCTTTAATTTTGTTTCTAATTCACTTAACCATTCACTCCATATTCACAAAAAACCACTTCCCATGAGGTTACCATTTTAAAATGATAGTATTCTGTAGAGCACATCTAGGAAATGACCTTTCTTCACTTGAAATGCTCTAAAATTAACTTTTCATAGACTGTAAGCAGCACTCCAGGGACAGGTTCTTTAATGTACTGGATATTGCTTTCAGAGTACTCTTAATTGCCTAAATTAATAATGGTGGTTGTTTTTTTTTCCCTTTGGTTCTTATAAGGGACAAATGAATTTGAATCACTCTCTAAAGAATTGAATCACTGGCCGTCTTTTTCTGATTACTTTTTGAATTCATTACAGAATTTTAAGAACAACAGCAAGGTCACCTTCAGCATGTTTTTTGTTTGTGAGAAAAGCAAAGCAAAGTGACACTAACTCCACTTACCAGTTCTTAGGAAAGAACAGAGACTGCAAAAACTGGGGGGACTTATGTCAGCTCTAGATGGCATAATGTATATGTAAAGGCAATGTGATAGCTTCTGAATTGTATAATGAAAGATGTATTTTTATTCATCTAAAAATACTGACATAATAGTACTGCTGTGTAAACAAAGGCCAATACAAACAGATTTCTGACCTAGTCTGAAAACTACAGGGAAGGATAAGCCTGATTTGTGAGCCTTGTATTTTTTTAGGAATGTAAAAGTAAAGCAGATGCAAAATCTTCTCTAGTTTTTTTTCTAGCTGTAAGCTTTATTCATTAATGTGAAAATCTGCATTATGGGAACGTAGATGAGTTTTCTGTACTCCATCTGGCAGCTCAGGAGAGACAGAAAATTAGTCAGGAACTTTATTGATCACTCTGGGATCAGCTGAGTATGTAGTTAGCCCAGAAGAGCTTTTTAAAATGTTGCATATAAGGTATGGTAAATCAATTCCAGCTCAATAAATCAGGCTTGTTTGCAAGCTTGAACTTCCAAAAATAATACATTCTGAATGCTGATCTACCAGCAATTTCATAGAAAGATCTTTACCGCTGGGTACCAGTGTCTTGGGTCCTTAGTGGTAGTACTTAAATTAAAAAGGGAAATATGGGAAATGAAAAGATTGAGAAATTGCAGTTTAGATAGCCTCAAGTACTAGTGACAGTCTTTGAGGAAAGCAATGTATGGGCATTCAGGTTTGTGCTTATGACTTGGGCTCTCATGGTACAGGGATATGCCTTTTCAGGCTGTACCTGCTAATGAGAGAAAAAGTATGAAAATATCTCATGTCCTGTGTTAATTGTGACTATTGGAGTATTAATATAGTGAAACAAATGGAGCCGGTGGAAGCAAAATAAATACCTGTTGTAATTTAATGTAGTGGTATCTTTAAGAATTTTTTTCCCTCTACTGTATTATAGCTGCTATTTTAATATTGAAGTTAAATATTATTCTTAGACAAACCAGATGCATCCTTTAATTATTAATTCAAGGAAAATTAACTAAGGGAGCAGGAATACTATGAGTAGAATTTGGTGGCCTGTTTCAGTTCTTCAAACTTCCTGTGTAAAGAAGCTTAAAATGGGTTTAAGTTCTTTTCAATATAAATGTATAATATATTGTAAAGATGCAGTCTGAATTTTTTGTTTAGAGGGGAGTTCAACTTCATTTTATGTGGAGTTTTCCCTGGAAGAATGCAAGACTTGACATTTTAATGCTAATGTTCTTCTAATGATATCTTCTCTATTTTTTTGAAAGCCTGGCTGGCAGTTTCAGTAGTCCCAACGCAGTGTATTTTCATGAGACAGGGATGCAGTGGGTTGTTCTGTAGACTTGTGTTTTGCCGTTAGAGGCCATTTACTAGCTCTACTTTCAACTGAGCCTTAGCAGGAATACTACAAGCAATTATGGCAAACACTTGCTATGGGAATGCTCAAGGTAGTCCAGCTTTGCAGCTAAAAGCAGCTTACATTATGCAAAGGCTTACTGAATTTATTAATCAGCAAAAGTTATATTACAAAATTGTTGTATATAAAGTAGAGAGATACTTCTTGATTGCTTAAATTTTAACATGATGGATTTCAGGCTATCTTGCCTACACAACTGGAAGTGAAAATTCTCTCCTAGCATGGCAGAGTATGTATCACATACCCCAAACGCCCTCTCTTAATGTTTTGGATTTCGACAAATAGAAGACAAATCTTATTCTTAAAGATGATACAAATGTTTAGATATGGCTGGGTCTTCAGTAGGCTTTCAGAGACATGTATGATTTTGCATACTTTTAATCTGCATGTATATGCTGATGCGTTAACAAAGATGTATGCTTTGCACTAACATCTTAGTGTGCATTGTAATACACTAGTACCTGCATACATACAGGTGAAACTCCTAGGTCCGGCATGTAAAGCTGTCATCACCTGCACATACAGTTAATCAGCACTTCATAGTGGTTATTAGTACATCTGACTATATGAATCGAGAATTGTGTGTGCAGTCCTGGACATGTGCGTGTGAAAATCTGGCTCTTTCTATGCAAGTGATGAGCTGATGAAAGGAAAAAAAAACCAACGGTATATTATACATAGAAGAACAATTCTAGGGAATAACAACTGAATTTTCTTGTGTCACTGTCATATAAAACTGATATCACGTATTGCAATACCTGGCACAACACACTAGGTCAAAGATAATTTTAGTCCTGTACTTCTTGTTCTTCCTATTATTGGGTCTCATTGGGTCATAGTTCAAGTGGCTGGCTGCAACTGGAAAATGTAGAGCCTAAAGTGGCACTTGGTTTCTATGATCATTACTAAAACTAGAATTCATTTTAATAAGGGGGGAGAAGTTTCCCAGAGCAAGATTTTTTATATGCTTTAGAAGATTAATATAACTTTCAATAGAAAATATATGTCTTATCTTAAAGTAAGAAACATGCTGCCACAGCTGGGACTCTTAATAATCCCTCAGTTTGCTTAATTGCTTAGTGTTGCTTTTATAATTAAAACCCATTAACTTGTCACATATTGATAGTGGGGATGGATCCTGAAAAAGGCTGGTAGTCTCCTATAGTTCTGAATGTTCGTAGGAATGCGTTAATCTTCTATTGTTACTACAAAAGCAATAGAGAAAAATAGAAAACTGATTCTTAAGAAGTGCTGGAGTCTGACTAGTAGAACACGTGTCGTTCTATATTGTTCGGCAGCTGATAGTTGAGATAGCTTTATTCCTTTTGATGGCACTTGTTAATCTTTTATAAAGAAGATCAGATATTCACCAGCAATTATAACATGGTGTGTTAGAAATCCCTTTATATAAAAGTTAGGTTGTGCAACAATTAAACGGGGAACCTTTGGGTCCAAAAGGTATTCATAGTCTTGAGAACACACCAAAGAGATCTCCAAATGTTGTGATCAGGTACCTCTGGGTTAACTTTTGAATTTCCTGAATGTCTGTCCAAAAAATACCACCAGCTGAAATGAGCAAGATGATCTCAGGGAGGAAAAAACAATACTATGTAAAGTAGCTTTTGAAGATCTGTAAAGGCTGTTCTTTGTACTCCTGCAGTCTGTACAAAGATGCTACAATTTACAGTAATTATTTTAATGTACTTTCTGTGCATCTCACATACATAGATGACAATTTACGAGGAGGTCTGGAATTGATTTCAGTCAATAACAGTTTGGGATCAAGGCATGAACCAGAATATATTGCATCTTTTTCCTTTTTTTAAACAATAAAAGTGATAGAAGGAAAAAATGCCATCCTTTCTTTTTTTTTGTATTACATTTAAAAAACATCAGCATACGGGTAACATTAACAAAGCCACTATTTGGGGATTTTTCCTTTTTAACAAGCTTTCTTCGAAGATACGATAATTGACACATCCACATACTAGTCTTTTCAGCATTCTGCAATATTGCATAGGTATCAAAATTATACTGAAAAGATTCATCTAGAAACATTGTTTTAATCAACTGTATGTTTGAAAGAACTGGTTTCCTGCATGCACATTTTTCCCTGTTTTGCTGCAGTACTCTGGACAACGTGAACTTGTGGTATAGCTGAAAAGGAGATTACAGCTGAATGTGAAGAAACCCTTCTGGCATGGTATCTGTGGCACACTATATCCTTTACTCATATATGCAACTTTGAGGAATTTAGCAAGCAGCTGATCTGCCCCAAGGTTCCCACACGTTAGTGGATCAAAACTGGAAAGATTTTATGTAGGACAGTAATTTTCTGAAACGTATGTGTGGGGTTTTTTTACATACCACCATCTTTTTGGTTGGTTGGTTTTTTTTTTTTTCCTTCTGACATTCTCCTATGACGTGTGTTTGGTCTTGGACATATTGTTATAAATCTAGTAAAATTAGCTTTTATTATTATCTTGTAAGACACAAAACTAAAACACTGTATTAGAAGGAAACACTGGACTTGCTGGAAAAGGACCCTTCTAGGTCTACTGAGCACATAGCAGAGCTTAGCAAATGGCATCCATACAATAGTTGCTGTTTGTGGAAGGTACACAATAATCATAAGCGATTTTTGTGTTTCATTAGCAGTTAGAGACTATTTTTGAAGTGATGTGTGCAATATACAATATTTTCTCAGAAGCCTATCAAACAACAACAAAAAAAATCTGATTAAAACAGTATCAGAGGAAGCATTGCGATGTGCTGTTATAACTTGAAATCTCATTAGACTACAACAAGTTAAAGGCAGGGCAAATTTCATGCTTCAGCAAGTTATGAGGGTGTCTCTGACATTTTCAGCCATAAATAATTAGTTCATGGTGACGATACCTTAGTTAGTTCCTTCTCTTGCAGCACAGTATATTGAAGCAAAGCAATCTGTTGGATGCAGATAAGCATTTACTGAAAGTCATTATAAGGTAACAGGAAATTGTTCAGAGACCTCCACTAAAGCTGAAGTTGAATAACTGCAGGAGCAAAAACTACTACTAATGGTCCAATTACACTCACAACAACTTACATCTTATTACTATTTAATAATTTATAACTAAGAAAGATTATATGATGGTGTGTTTCATTGCTGGATTACAGATTTGAAGTGAACTGTGTGAAGTGAGGAGTACGTTCTTTTTCCTACCATAGTCTCAAACAGGCATGGCAAATGGCATTATCTTCCGCTCAGTTTGGAAGCATGTTTATTTAGATTATTCAGGTTTATTTAAGTTAGTGATGAATGCACCAAATGTTACCAATATTTTTATTTCTGTTGGCACAAGACAAGAAATACCTTGCTTCCTTGAAATGTTGATAAGGTTATTTGTGGAAGTATTGGGCTGTTTGCTAGTTAAACACCAGTATTGTTGTATTTCTTACTTTAAAACGGAAGTGGAATGAAACAGTTGTGGTCATAGAGCAAATTGGAGGAGGGCCTGGAACAGATCTGTTTTGCATATTTTGAACTGGAGTGCAGAGTTGTTAACTCCAATAAGCTGTTTTCTTTTGGGTTTACTAACAGAATTTGGAATATTTTTGCAAGTGGGCTAAAGCAGTGTGAGCATATTTTAAAGTGTACATATATATCTTGGGGTTTTTTGGGGTTTTTGGGGTTTTTTTTTGTTTTTTTTGAGGAAAAGCATTAACAAATCTCTGCACAGGTGAAATACAAACATTCATTGAAACCTACACAATATTAAGTTTCTTCTTTTACACAGTAATCCCATGCTGAAAAAGAATCATTAGGTTTTTGCACCTCACTAAGTACTGTATATTACAGTCCTCAAAAATAAATGAAATAGTTTTAACAGAATTTCAGAGTTACTTGCTGGCAGAAAACTGAGAAGAAATTAACCTCTGGGGCCACAGGGGGCTACCATGTGAGCCTGAAGGTGAGTGCACTAATGTGGTCTGTCCTCCCTTGAAAGTGAAGGAACCAGGATGTTTTCCACAAAAGACCGTCTCCTTGGTGGCAACCTTTTCACTAGCTCTCTGTTCTGGTTTCTATATTGAGTCTGCTTGTTGGTTGAAAGTCAGGATGAGACAAGGCCAGGAAAGAGGCTTAATCAAACAGCGTGTTGTTTAAGAGACATGCTGATTCCTAAGAGGTTATGATAACTAGAGGGAATAGTTTATATGGGAACATTTGTCTCACTACTGTTCTCTAGAGAAAATCTCTTTCTTTGCTGAGTCTAGACTGTCTTCAACAACTTAATGACATTGAATAGTTAAAAAAAAAAACCCAAAACAAATGAATAAAAAAACCCCTAAACTAGGGCAAAACAGTGATCATTTGTGAAGTCTCTGAGTACAAAGTGAGACTTTCTTTCTGTTCCTGTAGATCTTTTTCAATACAAAGAGATTGTAAATGACTTGTGCTTTGCTGGTATCAGTCATTGGAACATTAGAAACAAACCTTTTCAGATAATTCTTTTCACATTGTGTTAGCCATACACAGAGCTGTACTTCTGCAGGTTTACACAGCAACTGAATGTTGTCCTTGTATGGCCCCTCCATTTTAGCGGAGCAGGATGAGAGACTATTTATTTGTTTATTTTTAAATCGCTGTTCAATAATTTGGAGAATTTTCAAACCTAAGATTGATTCAATATCAGTGAAGCTCGTGAAGGAAATTTAGAAGCTTTTTGATGCTGTACAAGATTCTCAGTAATGCTAAACTCCTAAATTCCCTCTTAACTCCTTCTTTTCTGGAAAGCATTCTATGATTATTTTTTTCTTTTTTCTCTGTGGACTCTTCAGTGATATGCACATTTCTCTTTTTCTATGTAGAAGAATAAGTCCTTCAAGCTGAAAGTATATAGTCTAGTCCTATCTTTCATCGTCGCTTCAAAACCATAAAATAAAAGCAATTAAAAAAAAAACCCAAACGATTTCCAAGGAGCTGTATATCTTTAAACAGCATTGTTTTGCCAATATGACTGGGTCCCTGGCAGACATTCGAACTAGACTGGAAGAAACAAGTTAGTCTTTTGGAATAAACAATTATATAAGACTGGTGAGCTGAATGAGAATGCTCTATAAGCTGTACAAATGAGCTTAAAATCTGATTGTCATACTGGACCTGGCTTTTATTACTGAAGGCTTGTAGAGGCCAGGTTATTGTCACACAATAGAGGATGGCTGGGTTCAGAAAGATGCAGGGCCTGCTCTGACCGTAGTACAGTGGTTATTAATAAGCTCTGCACATAATATTGTCTGCTGACACTGAACAGCATGGGATTCATTTACACTGCAGTGAGTGATACAAAAGGAAAAGAACTTCCAAAGAGCTGATAAGTGATATTAAATCAGAAAGCTTTTCTGGTAAAAAGTAGGTGATACGACAAGAAAAAAAGATAAAAAGCTTTATCTCTTTCTTAGGAGAAAATGGGGCCTTCGGAAAGGAGGGGAGACATGAAATGAAGTTAATACTAGACATAAAAATAGAAAATAGAAATATAAAAAGGAAGTGAGTGTAAGTGAGATCTGGAAAAATATTCAGAAACACAAATTTGAAGAAAAAGGCATTATTACATCTGTGTGCATAATGTAAAATGGTATAAATAACTGACAGAGCTAAAATTCAAATTAAAAAAATCCGATATTAAATAACACAGAAGAAAATCCTTAGAGAATGCCTGTTTTTCCCCCAGGTAGAATTATGGCTGATTTAAAAGACATGTAAAATAGGAAAATGGCTTCATGTTGAAGGCAAGTATTTCTAGTATTTCAGTTTAGAAATTCTGCTTTTTTGTTAATATCCTCTTTTCCCGTCTGTCCAAACCAAGTAGAAATTAGTAGGCATTTATAGGATGATTTGGATAATCCAAACAACATTGAAGAAATTGGCTTTATGTTGAAACATGTCAAGTGATGCTTTTAAAAATGTTAACAACTAAGGATCTGTTATGAGCATGACTTATTATGAGCAACAGGTTTGATACCAACATTTAATTACTGTGGGTTGAATGCTAAGGTTTTCTTTATGGCTGTATTTGACAATTATCAGGTAAAAATTTATTGTAAGATTAATGTTATTTTCAAGATGATATATTTACAGGCATTATTACAAAACATGAAGGTCATGTTTGTAGGATTCATTTGAAAAGAAATTATTTGTTATCATTCCTGAATTGATCAGTCATAATTTTTCTTTCCTCCCTGTAGCTTTTCTTATTAAAAAGCCAAGGTTAAATTTTAATGGCCAGGTTTGACCTACCAATGTATAAATGCAAAAGACAATATAATAATACTCAATATTACTCCATTAACCTTCAAGAGTTTGTATTCACAACTAGATCCAAGATTATATTAGCAAACAAAGTTCATTACAAGCTAATGCCATTGTCTGTAATACTCCCTCTAACGTATCCTTAATTTATAGCATTAATCATCAATGACAAAAATTTTAACCTTTTATGGCCTCCTTTAAATTAATGAAAATTAAGCCTCACAGGATGTCAGATTACTTAGGTTACTGCTATTGATGGCCCGTCTGCCAAACAAATTAATGTGACTTTCTGTTATGGTTCCTTTTGTGAGCTAAGTTCTGTGAGAATCAGGAAAATAATATATTTCCTACCCTAATCTAGAGTAAATTCTTCAAATGGAATTCTCCATGGGAACTAAACGCTGGAATTTTCAATCATATTTCTGAAATAAAACCTTGTTCATCACTCCAGAGAGGGTGCTGTTAAATAGTGTGTTCTCAAAACTGAATTACTTAATTTACTAAATTATTTACATTACTTCAAAGGACAAAAGGAAATAGATATAGCAAAATCAAGAAATAGTTTTCATTTGCATTCTCCACTAGATTTATTAGTAGGCTTTTTGGATGTGAGTATGAGTATAATTATCCCAATATGAAGGACGGTAGAGTAGACCTTTCTCTCAAAATTGTTGAACGGGCAATCTTAAAATGACATAAAATTTTAAACTGCCCCAATACCATAGAGATAATATTAGAAAGCTTTTTGATACGAAAAGCCCTGTGTTGTATAATGTTTGTTTTTTCACTTCAGTTTTACTAAGTACGCCTGCAGCATGCACACTGGCTTTTTGTATTGTAAGAGTTCATCCACTCCTGCTGTTTTTTTCTCTGAAGTTATCTTCTCTTCATGAAGAAATAATGTAATTGATTGTGGTAGAAGTCATTCAGGGGTCAAAAATAAAGGATTAGGATGACTCCAGGTGGGGAACAGGCATTAGGAATTAGTATCATCTCTTAAAAAACATAAGTCCTGCAAGACTAATGAGCCTTTGGCTCACAAAAGGAAAAGAACATCTAAGCTATTTGAACTGCTTCTCTTCCTAAGCAAAGTATACCTTCCCCTCCCTACCTCTCCCAACAATTCCTTTTGATACAAATATGCTTCTAATTGTATAATGAGATTTTTGTGTCTTATATGAAGGCAGAGGAGTGCTGCTCAGGCTTAGGCTGCCTGCAACAATGGGCAGAATTAGGTTTTATAATAAACATTGCAAAACAAGAAAGAATGATCAAAAAGTGATAGAAGGGTTATAGATAACAGTGGACATATTTTGTATGTCGTAGGCAAATGCTGATCATTATTGGAGTGAGCTAGAAAACAAAGGTGGTTTCTGTAAAAAAAGTAGCATTTTGAATTTTTTTTGTTTCAGACTGTTAATGGTTGCTTTTTGGATGAAATACCAATGTCAAATATTCTGTTGCAATTTCTGTAATGCTTTTATAAAAACCTTACCAAAAAAAGTTCAATCCTTTTACATAAAAGTGATGTATCTTTCACTGAGTGAGAAATTTCAAACACCATTTGAATGTTTACAATAACAAAAATCAAGAGAAGTGTGTGTGTGTGTAGGGGCTGGATGAAATGATCCAGTATATACCAGAAATAAACATCAGCTAAAAATATGAGCGCTCCTAGAGGGTCACTGTGAAAGTGAGGGGCAGAATTATTTAAAAGAGAGGTGTGATGGAAAAACTCTTTGTTTGTGACACTTTTGAGCAGCCATAAATAGTATGTTTGCAACTGCTTAATTTTTCATTTTGCTGCCTTGTTTGGTAATTAAAATAGTTTAATTCCGCACTCTCTGGAGAGTAGAATGAACGATGAATTTGTGACATTCTGACTTGAGTCAATTCTTTTTACATCTCTCTGCCTTTTATTTATATTTATTTACTTATTTATTTACATGTGCTTTGTCGGTATTGTTGGTAGAACTTGCACACTACGTGTCTGGCTGAAAAGTGATGGCCTCCTAACTCTTGCTGCCTGATTATTTGTAAAGAAGTGTCCTATTGCCGCCTTCATTCTACTTACAATAAAAACATGGGCAGGATAAAGCATGAGTCTATAGATACAGTGTTCCTATGGCTTGAGTTAGCAACCAGAGCATGCACCTAAGATCTCAAGAGGGGAAGATTGGTTGCTAGCACACATGAAAGCCCATGCCACTGCTTCTTTGTTCACCATGCTAACCAGGTTAAACTGACACTGAAATGTGCTGTAATCACATCTAGCTTTCCCAGTATAGGTGTATTGAGAAGAGACTGTCAGTTTTATTCTGATTTTAATATCTTGAGAAGAGTATCGAGACTGAAGGCTGTGTTAAGTAGTAGCCTAACTAAAAATAATTGGCTTGCAGGAGAAAACTTTCTTTCACTGATGGTTTGTGAGACTTCCCGTGGAGCATTTCACTGTCCCCTCATTTGAAACAAGATATTGCAATAGAATTCATAATCCAGTGTGTGTGAACAGGATTAGCAGGACCTGGGTCATACCCAAGAGACTTTATGCTAGAGGCTTCACAAATGATGAATGTGCTTGACTTGAAAATTACTTAGTTGATGCTCCCTGGTTCAGTCATGTTTGTGGGTATTGGGCAGTACTGACTAGCATGTGGAAATAGTCTGTGTCTTGTAAGTTAAAAAAAAAGATTAGCATGTCTGCTTTTCTGTGAATATAGATGAAATAGATGAATATGGGACTTGAAACTAATACTGCCTCACTTTGAAAGTTATATGTAGATTTAGCTTAGGTTGACAGCTCTAATGATAGTACTTTTTAGAATGTTATTTTCTGATGAAAGCATGTAATGTGTACTCATGTAGTTGGGTATATAAGCCTTGCACTAATTATAGTTTCAGTATATGCCCCTTTTTAGAGTTGCTAGCTGTAAACTTGTGGGGGATCCTAAGAAGGACCAATGTCTTGGTAGCTAACACAGCATGCTGAGCATATTCCATGGTGCAAGTCTCTGTGGGATTACCTGGAAATGACTGAACAATTGTCCTTAGGTCTGTGAGTGAAATTTAGTCTCTTTGTGAAATTCACTTCTGTGCTTCAACAATATTAAGCCTTTA
Source organism: Fulmarus glacialis (assembly GCF_000690835.1). Lineage (NCBI taxonomy): Eukaryota > Metazoa > Chordata > Aves > Procellariiformes > Procellariidae > Fulmarus > Fulmarus glacialis. Next base: position 34,080 of record NW_009235304.1, read on the forward strand.
TACGCTAAAATTGTGTGTAGATTGAGTGGGAAAGGCTTGAAGGAAGCTTTAATGCTGAATGTGTCTGCCATGAGTGGACACATGGAAAAGAATTTAGCCTGTTGAAACAAGCAGAACTATTTGCAGTGGAAAAGACGATGGAATCTAGCACTTGAAAGGGGAGAAGACAGTCAACGAATACCATACTTGATTTTTTTTCATCAAATGTTGGTCTACCTATCCTTGCCCAATTTAGCTTTATTGTTGCGTTTGCACTATTCATCTTGCTTACAAATGTGGTGATGGGGATCTGCTTAACTAACTCGTGTATAGTGCTTCAGCATTAATGCTTTGGGACCCAAGTCATGCCATCCTTTGTAACTAAGTGCATGGTTGTATCTAACCTTTTATACCTAAGTAGTAAGCCAAAACTTTTGATTTCTCTGTTTAGGAGGAGGAAGACCATCCACTCTGGATTATGCAAGAGATGCTAGTTGTCTTTGAGGTGGAATAGACTGTTAGGTCAAAATCAGCAAAAAGAAAGTGGAGTGCATGCTACTTTTTCTCCAGCACGACTTGGCTACACTTCTTCCTTTTCCTGTCCCTTATGGGGCTTGTAGCCTCTCTCACTTGGAAGTACTGTTTGATTGGAGAAGCAGGTAAGGAAACTCCATGTGCTCCTCAGAAAAACTGTGGGTTTTATCTGATGAATATGAAGGAGTGCAATTGTCCTCTACACCTGTTTATGTAGTTTTGTTGTCCCTCAGCTGTGGAAGACAATAATCATTGAACAATTTAAATATAATATGCAACAAACATTTGGTAAGTCTGAAATAGACAGTGCTATATGGTTTTGGGCTTCGGCTCTTCAGAAGCGTAAGGGGGGGTTTACATTCCTTACTCTCATGTGAGAGGATGAGCTCTGTGGTTCCTTTCCCGAAATGTGAACTGTTAGAGGAGGGGCTAGGAACCCCACTCCTCAAAGCACCTAGCAGGATGAGTGAATCATATTAGATAAATCATATTAGATAAAGCAGTTATCTCCTGACTTTATTTAAGGGGTGCTTTCAGGATAGGGGTTTGTGGTCATCTGTCTTAGAGCACAGCAGAAGCCTGATCAGGGCACATATGCACTCTTTTAGCTCTTTTAACTTCTATAAGTCATTAACTGACTGGAAATAGTTTGAATCTGTAAAAATAAAAAAGTTGATTCATGTTTGTGTGTGATGTACTTCCCACTTTCTGCATATTTGTATCCTTATGCACCACTGTGTTGAAAGAAAATCTATTAAGCTATTAAGCTAAAAACTATTAAGCTCCATATAGACCATGTAGTTATATTATCAGAGGCCTAATGGTACAAAACCTTCATTATGTCCAGAATCTTCAAATACATGAATATAAATATGAATTTAATGCTTTAGGATTTACAACTGTGGCATTGTTATCCCATAGTTCCGAAATGGCTTGCTCAGGAATCCTCTGAGCTGCAATTTGTTAGAAGAATATTTGGGGGAACCATCATTATATGCTAACCCTGTTCTTACTGCTGAGAAGGGATCCATCCTGGACTGTAGATGTGCCTTTTGTCTGACCTGGTAACCCTTCCTATATTCTTATTCAAAGGAAAGTCTACAGTTGTAACCCTATAAGCAAGCCCTGCTTTGTGTGTGTTCAAATCCTTGATATATTGAGTTAAAGTTGTGGCCTGCTGTTTAAATGCTCCTGTGCTGTCTTTCCTTCACTTCTATGTCCTGACTGATACTTTTACTTCAAAACAGGTATCTTCATTTACTTTGTATAACAAAATATGGCTGTATATATCACCTGAAATTTCATCCACATTTAAATCTGTGTCATGTTAAGTGGCTCTTTTTGTTCAGCAAAGAGAAGGTAAATCTTGTTTATTCTTAGCTTCTGAAGAGGTTACAGTGCAAGCCCATGTGCTAATGAACACAAAAAAGTCAGTATTTAGGTTTTCTTTAGTAACAGTTGTGGTCAGGGTTTTAGAGAATCTATAGAGAATCCATTCATGTGGCAAAATTACTGCAGAAGTCTCCATTTTCATCTAATTTTTTTTTGTCAGTGTAAGACTGGGGGGGAACGTTTGGCCTGTAACCCATCTGAATATTTCTCAGCAGGCTCTGATGAAAATCTTTAGCAGTTTGTTCTTTATTTTAAAAAATGTTTTTTATGAAATGTTTTTTATGAGATACAAATCTCATTTAAAAGTAAGAGCTGAGGAAAAAATTCTGTGCTGCCCATAACAAAAGGAAATGCTTAGGGTCCCTTTTATGTGATCATAAGTTAAACATTGGTTTCGCAGCGCAGTGACCCATGCTTGCTTCTCTGACTTTTCACTATTTCATACTGAGATATTGATTAATCTAGAAACGAGATTTCAACTGCTTCAAGTTGGAAAAGAAAAGCAAGGAAATAACTTAAGTTTTCCAGTTAAAGCAGGAAATAAAAAGGTAAGTGTAACTGAAATGCATTAATAGTAGATAGCTAAAATATTACGACTTCGTGGTATCAAACTACTGCAAGTCTGCAGTTCTCATTAGACAGTACAGATGTAGCTCCTTAATTGCCATGATCTTCCTTCATTTTCCTTTTACTTTTAATTTTTTTTTGGTCCAAGAGAGCCATTGAAACAAATATTGCATTATAATATTCTAACAAGACAAAGCATAAAACCAGTGCAATGATCAGAAGTCCAGCATGTCTGACCAGTGCAGGCAAAATTTTAGTTTAAGTATCAACGTAGCAGTATGCCATTTTCCTTTGTATGCTGGTAAAGGTGACAGAAGAGTGTTGAGAATCCTTGCAGCCTATTGACCTTCAACAGATTATTTTTTGGAGGCATAAGAAGCCACGTGTAAATTGGAGTTGCACTATAAACTTAATTGAACCAAGAAAAACAAACAGAAAATTTCTTTAACTCTGTCAGCAAGTCAACTCTGATTGGCCCTGAGGTTTCTCCGTAGTGTGGAGCTGGCTGTTCTTCCTAGTCGTCTTTGCCTTACACACATTAGTTGCAACAGTGAAGTGTGTTGCCTTATTCAAAGAAGCAGTTGTCAATCAGAAGATAAAAGGCAGTCTGACAACATAGCTAGAGAAAGGGAACCTTTTAGGTGGCAAGAAAACTATAAAGCTTTCCTAAATATTAATGTATTTGTGTTTCCATCAGCTTGCAGGCCTGGGACTTAACAATTCATTGAACTCAGCTGTGATTGCTCTGGATTCAAGTAAAATTTAATAACCCATAAACCAAAGGAAGTTTTATTTTTAACCAGATGAAGTGCATAATTTTCCTCCCTCAAGTATTGAATTCTATTGATAGTAATGAGATTAAAAATTATGCACAGTTAATCTAAAATAAAATATTTACCATTAAAAAAATCAATTTGAATGCAAATTGGAATGACTCCATTAAAATGAAAATGCATGTAAGCCTACAAATTTTACTTGCACTTATTGACTATGGAAAACAGTTATTGAAACAAAACTTTTCATCACAGAAACAATACTGGGGGGTAAAAAGGCTTTTAACAGCACTAGCCATACCATCCTTTAGGGAGTCGCTGTCTCTTTCTGTAAGGACATCTGCAGCTTTGAAAGCTTTGCTTGTGACACTCTGGAGATTTTGTAAAAAGCCTGTGAGAAGGGTGATTCTTTTTTCCTGTTCCCTCCAGATATGCACCTCAATGAAAAGGTAATTGTCCTGTATGAAGGAGCACCAGAGAAACTGCTTACATTCCATTTTATGACTATGCTGTTCTAAGACTGTCCGCTTGATGTGGCATGTCTATATGTCACTGAGACCTGTCACAAGAGCAGGGAGAATTGACAGTCACAAGTGCAAAGCAGGAAGGAAATAAAAAATTAATGAACCAGATCGTGGGTTTAAACTTCCATTGTGTTGTCAGCTGTGGTACAAATTTAGGAAAAACAATGCTAATAATGTATTTGTGTTACGAAGAGGTGGGCTTATCATCTCAGCAGAGACAAACTAAAAGTCTGTGTTTCTGGGAAGTAATAGTTTTGTAGTTGAATATCTGTTGAACAGATACTAAGTACTCCTTATGAATGTGTAGCAATGTTGAGCTTCTGTAGACAGAATTGAGTTATGTAGCTGAGGGAGAGATAGTCTTTTACTTTAAACTCCTCATAGATTATTGAAGAAAATCCTTTGCTGCTAAAATCACAGAGCATCTTGAGTGGTCTTTGAACTGAGGAATTTGGCATTTTGAGTTTCAGATGAGGCATGATACAGCTAATGGGATTTGTGTGACATGCACAAAGTAATTAAGAAACGGTTGAACAAGAAGTGGAAGTGCATTTTTTTCTTTTTCCTTTGGTGATTGGATGGTGCCCCAGATCAATAGGTCTGAGTCTGAAATTTCTGTGTTCTATTTTTGTATCACTCTGATTTGCTCATGGAATTTCAGGTTCTGTAAAATAGCTACAGCAATATTCTTTTTAAAGAGGATTAGTGTCCTTTAACTTCAGTGCTGTATTAACTACAATGTAATATTTATTTTTTAGGTTTTTAATATCTAATACAAATTCTGTCACTTTGTAAACATGTGGGTGTTTTTTTGGGAGGTGGGTGGGTTTTTTTTGTGGGGGGTTTTTTTGTTTGGGGTTTGTTTGGTTTTTTTTGTTTTGTTTTTTTTTTTTTCCCCCTCTCCTCACTGCCTTGGACTGATGAGGGGCAAAGGGAGAGTAGGTAAAAATAATCCCTTTATTCTGAAGTTGGAACTGGCAGATTTTCTGGTAGGAAATATTTCAGAGCAAAGGGGTTTCTCATCAAGGACTTGCATTATCCTATCCAAGAAGTAAGAAAAGAATCAGAGAAAGTGATCAATAAAGCAAACAGGGTAATTCAGAAATAAAAACAATGAAAGGGAACTGCTGTGGTCATCCTGTATAAGGTAAGTCATGGGACTTCACACTCTAGCTGAACTCTAAAGAGCTGAAAACTCCATGTAGTTAGGGAAACCTTGGTCTGACAAGTTGGTCATAGGATGTTTTAGGAGTTGAACATCAAAGATGACATTCGTATGGGCATCTCCAACTCCTAAATGTAATACAGCGGCTTTTTGTGCAAAAGATGGAGATGGCAGGAACACGTAATTTCCTATGTTCCTGCCTAACTTCTCTCTCCTTTGGAAGACAGGAAAACAAAGTGTGGGAACTTTTTTTTCCATAATAAATTTACTACCAGTGGAAATGTTCTATCTCTCACTGTAGTTGAGTTTGCAGATTAACTGTATGTAAAAGTCATTCCTACCAAATGCTGCATGTACTAGGTACATTCTTCGACAGAAGCAAGGTCACCTGCTCCATATGTTTGCTTTCATTGTTAATAACATGCACATTTTTCCTGAGCTAAATCAGTGTAATTATGTGTGACAGCTAATTTTCTGAGTGATAAGGAAGTGTTTAGGGGGTAGATTTTTAATATAATGAAGGATCATCTGTAAGTTGAAAATTGCGGCCTGGTAAATATGTTTGTACTGGTGAGGAGAGCTCACCGAACAGGTCAGCTGAGGGAACGAATTAATTAATGTATTGAGATATGAGGATATATATAAAAAAAATAGTTTAGGGTCCTGGAGGAAATGGGAACTGCTATTTTGGGTTTATCTTGTTTTTCTAAAGAGAGAATAATTCACAAGTAGAGGTCAACTATTATTAGAGAAAATGCACAACAAACCTGGTTGGCTTTTTAACTTTTCAGTGTCAGCCCCTAAGGACATGGGATGGGATTTTCATGTTTCTTTAATGCATCTCTTACTGAAATTATTGGCATTCTGTCACTGAAAGTGTCTGAAATAGCATCTTATTCTAGGAAGTGTTAACAAGCAGTGGTGTCAGATCTGACTGTAAAGAATGTTTATGCATCTCAAGTAACAGAATTGAAAACTTAAATACACAGTTCTTTTCCAAAGACTGGAAATTCATCCAGATATATTAGTTTTGAAATAATTATTGTTCAACTATTTATAGTCACTTCTTTTCATGTTGTGTGACTTTCTTAAGAAGAATTTCTGTTTGGCATATGAATTGTAACTGCTGATTCAACCTTTCAGCTACTGTAATCCCTCCATCAAATGGAATACAACGTGGCAGTAATCACACCATGCCTTATCTTAAATAGTTCCAGTGATAATGCCATAAGTTGGCAATATATTCTTGTGGTTTTTGTCCTCATGGGAAGACCAAAATGTTTTCTAATTCTCACATTTGTTTTAGTTCCTGATAAGAGGAGGTCTCATGTTTTTTTGTTTATCTCCCACAAACTTCTGCAAGGGAAAGCATGATTGCTATATGTTTATTCATCAGAAATCAGTTCATATTTGTAGTATTAATCAACAATTTCCCATTTAGGATTTTATAGTGTTTAATGAAGGTGACCTCACTGTTGGCTCAAAAAAACCCCATAAAATATGCTGGATTTCTCCCTACATACCCATATGACCAAAAATTGAGAAGTTGGAATTTATGGAACAAACAGATACCGTATCAGTAAAGACCAAAGGACACAACACCATCCTGAAAGAGTATTCTTTAAACGTTGATTCATAATCACTGTTAACTGCCATTGGTTAATGTTTATTAAATAGAAAAAACACTTTTATCTCTCTTATTTTTCTTTATACAAATAGTATGCAAATAAGATTGAATATCAAGTAATATTATTTTATCTTTTTCCATGGACAACTTTATGTGTGATGCCAAAAATTAGGAGAGAACTCTAATATTAATTTCTATTTACAAGAATATTTATTAGGAGTGTATGGAATTCGTTATGTTCTGCAGGTGACATGACTTGTTCTCTGATGTATTTTGGAATCCTTTATAAAGTTATTGAGTATTCAGTTGTTGCCATACTGTTGGGAGGTCATAAGAGGTGCTCATTGGACATTAAGTTGCCGCTTCTTTGCGTGAATGTGATACCTTGTTGAGATATCTGCCACTATGATAGGAAGGGTCATATGAAGTCTAGAAGTGTCATGAAGTCCAATTCCAGTGATTGGGAATTATAAAGTAAGCCAAAATAATATTGAATGTGTAAAATGTGGATGAAATAAGAAAAAAGTCTGTGATGAGAATTGGACGAAATTTTAAAGAATTGTAAACCGGATTAACATTCTGGCATTCAAGATTATGACTGCATCAGAAGTTATTTTTTGTATAAAATCAAGTATTGAATCCAGTGAGGTGGTCTCAGTTACCTTAGTATGAAGTTCAACTTTTCACCTATGTGATTGGGATATTAACAGCATAACTAAAGATAAAATTTGGGGCTTTTTATCCTGAGTCATATAGTTGGGTGTTTGCTCCTTGTATGCTACATGAATGCCTGCTTGGAAGAATTCCATGGGGTATGGCCCTGAAGAGAAGAGAGGTCCAGAAAAAATGGTTGATTTTCAAGAATCACCTCCTCAAAGCAAAAGAATAGTCCACCCTGATAAGCAGGATGTCAAGCAAAGGTGTTAGGATACACTGTTCATTTTGGATGAACAGGGAGCTCCTGTCAAAACTGGAACATACAAAGGATATGTACCAGAGGTGGAAGCAGGACCAGGTGATCCAGAAGGAATACAGAGACATGATTTGAGCCATGTGGTGACAGGCATAGAAAAGTCAAAGCCCACTTGGAGTCTGGAGGTGTTAAGGGCAACAAGAAAGGCTTCTACAGGCACATCAGCAAAAGGAAGACTAAGGAAAATGTGGGTCTGCTGCTGAAAGGGGCAGGGGATCTGTTGACAAAGGACGTGGAGAAGGCAGAGATGCTGAATGCCTTCTTTGTCTTTGTCTTTACTGGTAAGACTGGCCTTCAGGAAATCCAAGTCTTTTAGACCAGTGGGAAAGTTCAGAGCAAGGAAGTCATACCCTTAGTGTAAGGGGATCAGGTTAGGAGATAAATAAACTGGACATGGGACCTGATGGGTTGTATCCATGAATGCTGAGGGAGCTGGCCAAGGTCATTGCAAGTCAGTTGGGAGAGGTTCCCGAGGACTGGAAGAAAGCAAATGTCCCTCATATCTTCAAGAAGAGCAAGAAGGAAGATCAAGGGAACTACAGGCCAGTCAGCCTTACCTCAATCCTTCAGAAGATGATGGAGCACATTTTCCAGAAACCACTTCCTAACACGTGGAGGACAAGAGGGTTGATCAGGAGCAGTCAACATGGATTTCTGAAGGGGAAATCCTGCTTCATCAACCTGACTGCCTTCTAGGATGAAATGTCCAACTTGGTGGATGAAGGGAGAGTGCTTGTGGTTTTTATCTTTACAAGGCTTTTGACACTGTCTCCCATATCATCCTTATAGACAAACTTACGATGTATGGATTAGTTAAGAGGACAGTGAGGTGTATTGAAAACTGGCTGAATGTCTGGGCTCAAATGATTGTGATCAGCGTCACAAAGTTCAGCTGGAGACCACTCACTGGGGTTAATATCAGTCAGTATCCATGTATTACAGTGTGAAATAAGTTAGAAAATGACCAAGTAAATCCAAGTTTAGTATTTTAAAGTAATCCATGTTAACTGCAAAAATGAGTAGTATTTTTAGTAGGGAAGAAAAGCCTCAGCATGAAAAATGGAAGCAACCATTTTTGTATGTCTTAGAGAAGCCCTTAGAAAGACCTAAGAACACATTAAGATAGATTTGCACAAAACTAAATTACAAATACCACTTTAAAGAACTTGTTCTGGAATACTAATGAAGGCAAGTGAGTGATGTGGAAAAAATTGTATTTGCTGAAATCCCCAAAGTACATAACAGGGAAAAAAATTTACTAACTGTTCTATATGTTTAAGGATGTGTCTTGTCAAAGCCTGCCTGAAGGAATAATTGTGTTACATGGTCATTGAGATGTTTGCTGTATTGCGTGTAAATGAGCATGACATCTTTCATAAACATAGTAAAGAAATATTTCAACATATTTGACAAAGAAATCCTATTTAAATATAACAATTACACAGAGAGGCTGGTACTTTGCATTTGACAATTTGGAGGCCACTTCATGGTAATTCAGGAAGAAAAAAATTTCATGCATAGATTAGATTAGTTCAAGTATGAAGGAGAAAACTGCTGGTTTCTTTCAAATATCATCTGATACAAGTTAGGGTGTCTTCAGTTTTGTGTCAGGTTTCAGTGACTTGAAAGGGCTCTTTACAAGAATGTTGATTTTTCTGGGTTTTACATCACTTGCCCCACAACCCCTGATGTGTCCTACTCTACCTCTGTCCTGCTTCTTTGCCAACCTTCACCTCCTTTTGCATCTCCATCTCGCGTCTCACTGCTGATCAGCAATCCTTCACACAAAATTCCCAAGGACTGTAGATAGAAATATGACAACATGCACATTTGAAAGGAGAAGTTCAGCAAGTTTAAGGGAGTTGCTCATTCTACTTTGGTTTTCCAAGTACAATACATTTCAGAAGTGGTGCCCTCTCTTAATAAATGTGATCTTACTTGATGCAGTGAAGTTGCTATTGTGCTTTTAAGTGTTTTAATTAAGCACTCTTTTTTCTAAGGTTCGGAATATCAATGGCATATCTTATAGTCATGCAGTGATGACAGCACATTTTGTTTTTATAGCATGGGCAGATATTTTATTTATGTTTTATGCAAAATAATGTAGTCAACATAATTAGATGGTAATTTGTGACTTCCAATGTAAACATTTTAGGAGCTGTGTAGTCAGAAGCGAGTGCTAATTGGAGAGCTGTTAGCTAAACATATATAATTGGGAACAGACTGACAGGCTATTCCAAACAGCAGGCTATTTATAACTCCATGCTGTTTTAAAATTATATTTTGTTTAATAGACTTTGGACACTGCATAAGAGGAGAGTTTCGTGACTTGATCTGCACTTCAATTTCTTTAAATAAAAGGAAACCTTGCAAATGGGAATGCCACACAGGCTAGCTGTGATAATTAAAAAGTATTATTAACTAGATGACTTTCTGGCTGTGCCATTTTCTAATTTCTTTAGGAGTGTGGACTCCCTGAAGAGAGTTATAAATTCAAGTATTACTTAATTATGCTTTTAACAATAAAGGGCACTTTAATCAGCAACCTCTCAAAAGCCCTTGTCTTGTAGTCATTTATTCAAACAATGAAAAAGTCAAGAGATACTTATAAAGTCTTCTGAAAGTACAATGTACCTATTTACAGACCCTAATTTATGTTGTAGCTGTTCCTATGGACACTTACCCTTCAATATCAATATAAAATAATTATTTTAACTGTTTTCAGCTAACTGAGGCGTGATTTGCTACAAGGATTTTTTCCTTTTTAAAGGAAAACTCAGAAGATATCTGGGCATCGTGATCATGCTTATGGATAGGGGTGAATATGTGAATTCTGATAATTGTCCATTAAATAATGTGTTATGTTTCAGAAGGTGGGAAAACTAAATGTACCCTGGAGACCATTTTAAAGTTGAATGGGAGTTTTAATCTGGATATTTGAGGGAGAAGTGTGTTAGTTTCTTTTTAGGATAGCTTCTCTTTGGAAGCTGGGAGAAGAATTGGTTAGGGTGCTGGAAGGGATCCTGGTGAGACTAGTAGAATGGTGGTGGGTGTTGGGAAGTTCACGCTACACGTGTGGGCTCAGCTCAGGCCCCAGCAGGGGCTATTGAGGATGAGGTAGCCTGTTATGGAATTTAAAATTTGCATGGAGCTCTTCATGTATAGAGAAGAATCACTTGTACAGTGAAGAGGACTGTCCAAGACCCAAAGGAAGAGAGCACGCCTCTTCCAAAAGATTTATCTATAAGACTACATTTTGGAATAAATAGTGATCTACTGTGCTGCTGTTCCGAGGCAGTGCTATTGCATGAGTGAACTGACTGCACTTAAGCAAACAAATGAGTGTCAGGGCTCAGAATATGAGATTCTTCAGGCTCATTTTGAAAATACACACATACACTGAATAACACTGTCATTGCTTACTTCTTCTCTGGTTGGTAAGTTTAAGCAACTTACCATGTGGTAAAAAGGACTATAACAAATATACTACTGTCTATTCAGCTGTGGTTTTCGGTATCCACCTTCTGTTATTTATGTTTTGTTTTGTTTTATTCTTCTCCCTGTACTGTTTAACCCGTAGATATAATGTCTCTCATTTTATTTTGTTCTAGAATAAATAAGTGAACCAAGTGGAGAGAGAACTGGCCACACAAATCCCTGATTAAAAAATTTTGCTGAAGAAACTAAATGAGAGAGGAAGTCCTTTCTTGTAAGTGTGACTCCGTATATTTGAATTAATCTCCCTGATATTTCTGTTCAAACCTAGCCTATATTTTGGCTTGCAAGATGGGTGTGAATCCAGATTAAGTCCATACAACTAATATATTGTTTGGATTTACACCGCTATTACTGAGAGAATGTTTTGGAGTCGGAAGCCCTAAGTATCTTTGCAGTCCTGAACTGATCAAAATGTTAATTAACATTTATGCTACTGTAAGATCTAAATGTTCATCTTCAGTGTCCCTTAGAACATTACCTGTCTCGTTTGAGGTTTTATAAATAGTGATTTTGGTTCCTAAGCAAAAAATACCACTTTTTTCCAACACTGGCTACAGAGATCATAATCTAAAATATTGTCAGTTGTTAACTTGTATTATATTCATCCCTTAAAGTGATGAAGAGCAGGCATGAGATGTTTATAGCTGGTGGTCTTTAAACAGATAATAAATACTAGGGACTTAAAGGCTGCTGTATTTTTTGTGGTTTTTTGTTTTTTCCTTCTCATTAAAGAGAATGAATCTCCCACTAATCCCCTTATAATCCCTGGGAGTTTGTGAAAGCTGAGAATTAAATATTATTGAACATTCACTGTTACAAGAGCAATAAGTCATCAAGAAACATTTCTATCAATATACTTCAGCTATGAGGCAATTTGTCTTAATCAAAATGCCACAGTATTGACAAAAAAACCCAACAAAAAATCTTTACAATTACTCTTATGTTGTAAAGAATTATATATGGTGTAGCTTATCTTTGAGAACATTATAGGTGGCTACAAGTGCTCTTATTAGGTTTAAAAGAGTTTCTAGATCATGGCATATACAGAAGTAAAACCAAAGTATTATTGACAGAATATTCCAGATGTATTTTAGGGTATACTTTAAACAAAATTTTGTCTTAAGGGATTGATGCAATGCCTGTTTTTGAAAACTCATGTTTTTACCTTCTTTGGTTTATTACGACTTGTAACAGCCTGTGCTACTGTTTTGTGCGGCACTTAATGTCTTCTTTTTCAATCGGCTGCTTGATGTCTATCAGATTAGTCAATCCATATTTAAAACATGCTTTGGATATAGAAAAATTAATAATAAAAAAATGTATTTTTGAACAGAGCTGTGACTGTGGGGAGGGGTAGATTTGGTAAAGTTCTGTGCTTTGTGTAAATAGTGCTATCAAGTAATTTATTTATGACTATTTGCGGAATTAAGCAGGTTAAAATGTTGAAGATAAGTCTGCTTTTATTTGTACTCTTTAGACACATTGACTCATCTTTAACTCATTTTAATACTAATCAGGTATGATAAGAACTGTTCTTGTGATAGTGTTTGCCCCCTGTTCTAAAAAGAAATCAAACTAGACGGAGGGACAAGAATATTATCTTCAGTTTGCACACTTTTCACTTCAGTGAATAAATGTACTCTGCAGACATGGAAAATAAAAATAATATCAAATTAAGACTTAATGATGAAACAGGGCAGGTTCTGTTGCAATTAAAATTGCTTTCTATTTGAGTTAGTTTCTTTAAAAATTCAAATAAATAAATGGTATAATGGTAAATAACGGTAAAAGCTTCTTTTTTCTTATATTCATCATAATTGTTGCTTACATTGCATATAAAATACAGCTGTGTTAGTGGGCACAGGAAGAAATGAACCGTCATGATGTAGAAGCCAAAGGCAGAAACAGCAGATTTAAGCCAAAGTGCTCTCAGATTTCTCATGCTGTTGCTGTGAAGTGTTCACACGTCAAGAAGATTGTGCAGATACAATGTGAAGAGCATGACACAGTTCTTGTGGCAATGTCACCTCTGCTAGGAGCTGCCAAGACTATTTATACGTAAACTGGAATTGCAGTCGAACAGCAGCATTCCCTTAGTTTTAGCTTTTCTAATGAAAGAGAGCTAGTTCCAATAAAATCTAAACCCCAGAGAGTTTTGTTTGCATTTAAGTGGTTTGGCTAAACTTGAAGACTGAAGCTATCAAATAATTGTTATGTTTTAAGGATTCTAAAACTAAAGAGAAAATCACATACTCAGAGAACATGCGTACAAATAGATGTAAGGCCTTATTCGGTTCCTGCTAAAGCTAGTGGGAAGTTGATCAAACTATAAGATGACATTAGAGACCTCACAAAACACAGTAGCATTTCAGAAGAAGGTAACTTTTTAAAGCCCCTGTGTGATAAGAAGTCTGACTCTAAAACTGCAGGTAGCATAAAAATGATTCATTGAGAACATGTAATTTGAGTGGTATATTGAGTGGCATACTGTCATGCAAGAATAGTTTAGTAGTTCTGGGTCCTATATTGTTGGACAGCACTGCACAGTCTTACCACTGTAATTGTACAGTATAAAAAACTGTAGATGGTGTACAAAGAGATTCTCTTAATCTGAAAGATTCTTTTAATTCATGATTACTGAAAAACAAAATCGATGGTAAATTAATGAGGCTGCTTATACCAAACTGCATACTGATGGTCATTTTCAATCTATGGTGCATAAATTGAAAATGGGAGAAGGCTGAGATTTCACTAAATTTAATTTTAAAATTTTTTGTTGCAGTCGTTAAGTCACGTTCTGTCCTTTGGATATCTTAAATGGTTTTGACTGGAACCGTAGCTTTCCTCATTGAAATTACACGTACTTTTGAAACTAACATTTGAATACAAAACGTTCACTATTGAAAAGTGGCTTCCAATTAAAAATTTAGAAAAAGAAAGTTAGAGGGAAAGTTGACTATCTTTCTTGGCTGTTTTGACCGTTTATTTTTTCCTTGATGCTCTCAATTCTCTCATTAAAGACCCCTGGATTATCTGAGCTTTGCTTATTTCTATTACTTATCCAAAGGTTTAGTGATTAATTTTAAACTATGTTGGGTCTTTAATGATTAAAAACCACCTTGGACATGAATCATTTCTAATTTGCCATTTCTAGTAAAGGAAGTTTAAATGTGCTAACAATAAACACTATGGCTAAACCATCAGCAGAATTGTTTGCAAAAGGCAATTTCAATTTCTTAGACTATGTTAGTGTTCCGACACTTCTGTGCTACATTAAAAAAGTAAACCTTATTAACTTTTTCACAAGCAGTTAATTATGAAAGCAGTGGGAGTAATAAGACTTGGTTTCCAATTCATGTTTGGATTCTCTTATCTAAAAAGGCAAATCAGCAAATGCTCATTAGTTTTTCCTATAGTTGGGATATTCATAACCCTTTCTCTGGTGTATGAGTTGGGTTCATATTGCAGCCTTTAATAAAACTTCTAAGAATGTAATTACCTTTGAGATGCTGATCCAGTTATCTTTGATTGAAATTGGTGGATACGTTCAGAGATGTCAGGAGCACAGGTGAACGTATGTGCATATATGCAGAAAAGCACATGCTCTCAGAATATGCCAGTTTGCCTAGCTTACTTAATCTCAGGCTAAAGATAAACTGAGAGACAGACACAAGGCAACAAGCAACAGTCTCACTGAGCAGTTGTCTGCCGTGTGAAATACCGGAGTTCATATTCTAAATGAGGCAATAAACAAGTTTTAAATTAGGCTTCTCCCATAAGTTCCTGAAAGAGGGCTGTTCTGGGGTCAGTGTGTATGTCTACTACTCTGAGAAACTTTCCATAGAACTTCCTGCAAAAGCTTCAGTTTCAATAAGTTGGGTTTGTGATGAAAAAAATGTTCTCCATAGTCTTTAAAAGTGGACTAGGTAGGCACTTTTGACCATCTGAATGATAACTGCGTTATTTAAAAAACAAAAATAAAAAAAGCACAAATCCAGTTCTTCATCTGAGTAAGCATATAATAAAGTGCTGTAATTATTAATGAAAGGGCAGCTTTGCCATATGAGCCAGGAGTTAGTTGGCAACATCTGTTCTCTCTTCAGATACTTATTTCTTTTTTTGAATCACCTGTCTTCATTCTTGATTTTTGATACATGGCTTGTCTTCATCTCTCCATTAACATTTTCCTCTTCACACCTTAAACATAAATTTGTGGATATATTCTTGGAATTCTACCTGAGATTAAGCATTGTAATTATTCATGACATCATTAATAAGTCTGAACAAGCCAATTACAATGCATCTGTGAGCAGTAATTAGTTCTAGAAATGCAGATATTATAAACAAAATATATTAAACATTTTACAGATTCATTCCTTTCTATGGGGGGCAAGGGAAGGAAGGGTTTTGTTTTACTGTTTGGAATTTGGTTTACTCTGGATTTCTTCTCTGAGGAGATTCTGATATGAATTCCATGGCCAAATGTTGAGAAAAATCAAGGAACTTAAATCTAAAGATTCTTCATCTCTTTTAAAGAGAAATTATCTAAATGAGATTTGTAATAACTAATACTAATTAGGATGTAATGTGAACAGGAGTCTGTATTATGTTAGTTGATCAAGACTGTATATTATTCTTCTTTTCTATGCGCTTATTCCTATTATTGGAAAAGTTTATAGCTTATTTTAAGTTGCTGCCTGCTTATTATTTTGATCCAGCTGGACTCAGGAGAATTTCTCTGAAGTATCTTTATTGCTTGCTTATTATTATATTTCTACATGCAAATGCTAGTAAGAGCATATTGAAGTGACCAATTGGTACTCAATTCTTAGCTGGTGACAGTTGTTAAAAAATTCAGATTACTTTTTCTTATTCTGAAAGCTTTTTAAAAATAGAGCACATTTATTTTCAGCTAATAGAAATTACTCAATTATTGTTAGTCCTGTTTTGTAGATAACTACAAGGTAGCTTTTTTGAGTGTGATTTTTTCAGATATGGTTGTGGTAGGTTTTTGGTTACACAAATTGAAACATGATAAAGAGATCTGATTTCTGCAAGAGAAGCACTTGGTTAGGCTGAGTGACTGCGCAAAGATGCAGTGTTATGTCAATGAGAAGTATTCATTAATTCATTTAGAACTGGGTGAAGATTTACTCTTAGGAAAAGCAAAACCAGAAATAGTCCACTCCCCTATTGCCCTCAAAGAATAAGTTTCTGTTAGGGCTGCACCTTTTGATTCAAACTTCTCAGAATAAAATAAAATGTTTGGCTGCTTATTTGAAGATGCTATTTTAATTAGAAATTGAGCTAAATTCAGTTACAGATAATAAGCTGCTCAAATATGAAAAGTAAGGTGACCTAAATGACAGCTTTTCACCTCGCTGAAAATAGACTTTTTTCAGATCAGTTAGCTTGAAATGAATTTTTCGCAGTCTTTGTTTCATTTTCTACTTGAAGCTAAAATGAATTATTTGTACAGTTTGTGCATCTGCATTTTCTGTGAAAATCCGTGTCTCTGTAAGGTGTGTAAAGCTGGTAAACGTAATCGTACCCCCGCCGCCCCCCCCCCCCCCCCTCCCCGGGATGCAAGGAAATTCTGGAACAACAGTTCGCTTAAAATATGTTGTTAGAGTCTTACACTATTTCATTCTGTCTAGTATAAAACATGATGTAGGGACATTTCAAGATGACTGTATTTCCTAATAATTGTAGTAATTAAGTTTA
>NW_009235304.1:50972-52720 GCF_000690835.1 Fulmarus glacialis
TTTTTTTTTTTTTTTTTTTAACTCCTCTGCACCTCATAGTCTTTTTGGTATGTGGGAGAGAAGAAACCAAACTAAAAAAATAACATTAACTGTAATAGTATTAAATTAATTTAATTTAACATAATTAAAACATTTTGATTGACCAGAAATGAAATTTAATAGAGAAGGTAAAGATTTTAGGTTTTTAAAATGTTTTTAATCCTCAAAATATTAATTGAACATGAAAACACACCTCATAGTCTTTTTGGTATGTGGGAGAGAAGAAACCAAACTAAAAAAATAACATTAACTGTAATAGTATTAAATTAATTTAATTTAACATAATTAAAACATTTTGATTGACCAGAAATGAAATTTAATAGAGAAGGTAAAGATTTTAGGTTTTTAAAATGTTTTTAATCCTCAAAATATTAATTGAACATGAAAACAATTTCCACTGACTTCAATAACAAAGTAATTAATTTTTGAAGAATCATGTCTCTCTTCTTCCCCAATATAGAAAGGTTTATATGCCTAGCTATTTCTCTTCATTAGAAAATAAATATAGTTTTGGATTTTATTCAGTTTTTAGTGGAAGCTATTTGTAAGGTGGGGATATAACTCTAATGTGACCTACAATAAACTGCAGTTTGATTCAAGCAAGTAGATCTGTGGTGTAATTGCTTTCATAATTAACTGATGATTTCAATTCAAATAATAGAGCTGAGTAACTCATGGGATTTTGCTGTCTCTTGCAGCCCCTCTTTTACAGCTTCAGCTCAATTTGCTCCTGGAGTTTGTCTTGCTAATGTTTTCAAGTTTGGCATTAAATAGTGCCTTAGAAACTTTTTGGAGCAACCTGCTGTGCCTTTCATTTTAACAGGCCTAACTAATTGGAATGTTTATACAAAAGGGCACAGTTAGCCTGTACTTAAAAATTCTTGATGTTAAGCTGTGCCTCCTTGAAAATGAAGCGTGCTTTGGATTCTTTTACCACCTGCTGGTGTGAGGATTTATTTGAATAACTAAGCTGTCCAGATTTTTAGTAGGTCTTCCGGTGTCCTAAATTTTGCAACAGGCATGAAGAATAATTTACTAAATCAACAAAAATCTTCTGGATGCCTTCATGTAACTCAAGCTTTATTTAGAATTTCTAGTTTCTCTCTTGAACCTTAATATACTTGCAGTCCAGTATACAGTCCTGAATATTCTGTGAAAATGAATTTTACTCTTTTACTTTACTTTAGATGAATGATGAACTTTCTCTAAGGTGCACTCAGATTGAGTTAATCACATTGATTGTGTGATTGCCTAGTGCAGTGGTCTCCAAATCTTTTGATCATGCACTCCATCAGCAAAAACATTTTTGAGCATGCACCCGCAATGTATGTATTTTTATTTATAAATTATATATTTGTACTACTGTACTATTATGCACATTATAAAACATACACAAAAATAGAAATTAAAAAAGGATGAGATAAAGATAAAATAAACAATATTTCAAAATAACTTTATTTTATTATACATACTTTAATATAATTATTATTTTTATTAACTAATATTTTTAATGGGAGTGAAAAAGCTAGTAAATACCATTAATAAAAAAATATTATAAACAAAATAAATCAGTATAAGTAACATTTTTAGTGTGAGCAATGTGATTAATATGCTTCATTATTTTTGAAAATCTTGATTTAACACTTTGTGGTGCAGTTATTCAAAGGTCTGGTTCTAAGTTCAGTTTATTTTGATACTTGGTTTTAATG
>NW_009235304.1:52751-55761 GCF_000690835.1 Fulmarus glacialis
TGATAGCTGAAAAAGATACCTCACAAAGATACATAGAGCTAAATGGAAGAAGTGCATCTTTGGCCGCACTTACTAAATCATAATACTCATTTTTTGAATCCCATCCACCAATTAGGCAAAGGTTTTTGTTGAAGTTTGGCTAGTAAATTTCCAACTTCCCTGATGTGAATCAGTTGTTCTCACAAACCAATTGGAAGGTGTTGCATTTTAATATTTTTAATCAATGGGTTGAAAACCCACTGAAACTTTTTGCGGAAGGCTTTTAACAGGCTAAAAAATTCTTTTTCCAAGTTTAAGTGTACCGATAAGAGAGGTTTTATAGGTGACATACTTTATGTGATTTTGTTGTTGAAAATGGCATAATGATTGAAACACATCCAAACATCTGTTTTCAAAGTGCTCTGTCCATAGCATGAGTTTCTTTTGAAAGACAGTTACTTTCTCACTAATTCTTAAAACGTCACCTGTACCTTGAAGGGACAGATTGTATTTATTTTTTCAAAACTGTCTTCTAGGTAGCATACTACTGACAGCCACTTCTCATCACAGAAAAGGTCAGCAAATTTGGAACGCTTGTCTTTTTATAAAAGAAAAATGTGTAACGTCTTTAAGTTTGACAACTCTCTTAAGCACTCTGCCACGAGATAACCAGCAAACATCTGTGTCGTACAAAAGATTTTCATGGCCACCCTCCATCTCATTACAAAGTATTGTGAAGATTGTACTATTTAAAGGTCTTGTTTTTATAAAATTGACCATGACATCCTGTAGCACTTTCTGCACTCCTGGCCCCAATTTCTTTACTGCAATAGCTTTCCTATGAAGAATGCAGTGAATAAATTTCATGTGTGATACTATGTCTGTAACCTTACCACAGAATCCATTTTTTATTCCAGTCAAAGCAGCTGCTCCATCAGTGATTACACTTACACAATTTTTCCATAAAATGTTGTTTTTATTAAAGTCATTTCTTGTTGAGAATATATCTTCTCTGGTACATCTTTCCTTTAGTGACTCAAAAAAAGGTAGCTCTTCGTGTATTTTATTATTGAAACAGAATCTAGCAAATAGCGTAAGCTGAGACATGTTAAAATCATCTGTACTTTCAGCCAGTTGTATAGCAAACATCCTACATTGTGTAACTTGTTCTAATTCTTGTTTCTTCAGCAATGTTTTCTCTGTGTCTTACAACAGTATTTGCTGGCAAAAGAATGCATTTTAGTTTGTCACCATATTTGTGTGTGTTATTTCAGTCATTTTTACTGTGGCAGGAAAAACAGGTTGTTTCACCAATGGCATGTGGCTTTCTGTTTTTTTGCTATTGGGTAACAAACCTCGAAAGAGGCTTCTAAACATTTATCGTTAAGTTTAGTGAAATTCCGTAAAGTACTGGGTGAAGTATTGCATGACTTTAAACATCACAAAAAATTGTAGAGGCTTATCTTCATGTTCTGGATGCCTAAATGTCTTGCTAATTGTGATGGCTTCATAGTATCATTGACTAGTATCTCAAGGCACAATATAAATTTAGAGCAAGGTTCATTGTTAATGACAGTGGAAGTAAATCCATATTTCAAATAGTTGTCTTGACAATTTTGAATTTTTTCGGCCAATTTCTTGTCAGATCTGATTAGCTCGTCATTGTTTTTTACCTCATAATGTGACTGATGAAGACCTTATACCAGGAGTAAGAGAACTGTTAGCTCTGCCATTTTCTTGTTGTTGGCTTGTACTTGCATTATTAGCATTTCTATCCATGGTTTCTTTGCAAGAATCTGTTTAAGCCACTTGTCCATCTTGCGAGGGTTAGCTTAGTTAAAACTAGATAATATAAACTTTAAATCCACTTAAAGGGGCATACGTAAACTGCAATACGTTGCAGTATGCTGAAAGCGAGTGAACAAGTGTGGATGCCACTGCCAAGCCCTCTGTGTTGTGGAACAATCACGCTTCCCTCAGGACACCTTGTGTACTATAAGTGACATGTGACTGCCTGACATATGGACTGAGTGAAGGTGCCAGTGATAAGCTGTATATTAAGTATTAGTAAAACTTAATTTCATTCTTATTTTTTGAGATAAAATATAAATAGAACTTCTAATATTTTCTTCTCACACCTTGGTGGATCCTCTTGCACAGCCTCTGGGGTGTGTGCACCCCACTTTGGAGACCACTGGCGTACTGAAAGCTGTTTCAGAACAGCTTAAACTCTGATAATACAAGATGGAGCATTATAGTCTGCATATGTGTGTCTGTCATGAACTAACAAAACTTTTGAGGAACCATTAAAAGTGTTAGAGCTATTGCTCAAAATTTCAACTTCTGTTTTATCCTGTTAGCCAAGGAGATGTATATTTCACTTTTCTATTAGTCTTTATGGAGTTGTAATAGAAAATACAGTTTGGAAGGGACCTCTGGATGTCATTTGGTCCAACTCCCTGCTCAGAGCAGGGACAGCTTGGTTGCATCAAGTTGCTTAGGATCTTTTTTAACTGAATTTTGAGGGTCTCCGGGAATGGAGATTCCACAAGCGCTCTGGACCTCTATTCCAGGGTTTGATTGCTCTTATGGTGAAGAATTTTTTCTTATCTAATCAGAATTTTCTTTGTTTGAAAATTGTGACTGTTGCCTCTTGCTGCATACCTCTGAGACTACCTGTGACTTCTCTATAAACCCTCACCCCTTCAGGTAATTGAAGACTGCATTTAGATACCCTTAGCCTTCTCTTCTTCAGTCTGCACAAACTTGGGTCCTTCAGCATCTCCATGTACTTCAATCACTCCAGACCCCTAACAGTCTTGGTGGCCCTCTGCTAGATTCAGCCCAGTTTGTCAGTGTCTTTCCTCCAATGGGGAACTCCAAAATAGACCCACTACTCAAGATATGGTCTTAGAGGTGCTGAATATGGGGAAATAATCAGTGTTGCAGCCTGCTGGCTGTGCTCGTTTGAGTGTGAAGTTGGCTTCTACTTTGTTTCTGTTGTATTCGAAGGTGCTTCAATTAGGGAAAG
>NW_009235304.1:55792-58696 GCF_000690835.1 Fulmarus glacialis
CACTTCCCATTCGTATAAAACCTGTACTTGACTGAGCTCTTAAATAAGCCACTGACTGTAAACCTCTGAGCTCTTAAGTATTTTCATACCTCTGCAGACTAATCCACTACATGTTAACGTGAAGCTTGTCAATGCTTTATTCGTGCATTTTTTAGTGTGATAGCAATTTAATTGAGCAACAGTTTTAGTATTTTAAAATCCTATGATTTGTATTGATTTGTATTATACATTTTAAATGAGGAGTATACTGTCTGATTAAAAATATGAACTAGATAAAACACTTAGCACTTTGACTCTTAAGAGATTTCATTTGGCCTCTTGGTAAGAAAGCAAAATAATGTTGATCTGGCATATTCAATATCAACATCATTGTATGAAAAAAAAAAATGCCTTGTCAGACCAAAAGGTTAAAGGCTTTTTGTATTTGAAGTGAAAATTACATGGTGTAAGATGCTGGATGGATAAAATTGGGAGATGGCATGTTCTGAAGAACAAATGGATGGAAAGAGAACATGTGATTCCAGGGAAGTAATTGCATGCTGCTTCAGCATGATCATGCAGAAATAAAGTATTAGTCTCTGTTGTTTCGATAGGAGTAAGGTTGGAACATGTAAAAATAAGGACAGATGATTACTGTCCTTCAATCTAACATAGCCAATTTAATTTAATATAGCCAATCAGCATAGACTTACTATTATATATACTCTTAGGTTTTTTGCTCTATGTATAGGAAATAATAAAACTATGATTCCGGTAAGAAAACGCTTCCAGTCAGGTAAAAATGAAAAGTTTTGAGCAATCATTGTTGGTACTTATTGTGGGAAATAAGTACAAGAAGATTCATAATATGCACATGAAATAAGTATTTCCTTTGCTTTTTTTCTGCCAGCAGTTCATTATACATATCTTTTTCAAATAATGTCATGCTTCTTGTTACTGTATTATAGTTAGCAGAAATTGCAGCTGAAGGAATTAGATGGGTCCTGGCATAATTCACTGAGAAACCTGCATTTAGTAAATTAAATGTTTTTGATTGAAATTAAGATACCACATGTGAGGAGGAGGAGGGAATAAGCACGTTAGTCCATTTTTCTAATTATAGCAATCCTGACCAAGTGATTGATATATGAATTCTGCAGTGTGAATATTCTTCCACATTCAGATGACACATAGCTCTTGGTGAACCTTGCCACTTGCCCTTCCACTGCTATCCTTTTGTGTTATGTATCATGTTCAGATTTCTTGCGCTTATTGCTGGCACTCACATGGCATTATTTTGAGTGTGCTCTAAAATTCTGCTTTAATTTTCATTGTCAATTCTCAGCAGCAACAACACTCCCTTTAGCCACCTGTTCAGTTCTTACCTTCCCCTGGCACTCCATAGTCCACTGTCCCTATGTGCTGTTCTGAAGTCATTCAGATCTTACGTGCAGATCAAAATCCCTTCGAAGTTGTTGCGTTTTGCTAAAAAGTGAGGGAATAGGGAAAAAGCTCAGGCTTTTCTAACTAGGCTTTAATAAATGGCAGGTTTGTACTGTAATGCGTTATGGCTGAGAAATTAAAAAACAGGACAGTAACTGATAAAATCAAACTTAAGATGGCAACAGAAATGGTAGCTAGGAAGAATATTTTAATTATACTTTGCTACTGCTCTAAGTTTATTTTTAAATATTACATTTTAACTTCTATTTCTTGCATGATTAATCCTATTCCTGATTAATTTGAAACACTATGTCTGTGCTACTCCCACATATTACTTCTGGAGGGATAATGTGCTTCAGGGACAAACGTTAACTGAATATGCTGCATTATCTTTTCTTGGCATAGCAAACAAAGAGGAAAAATCATTTATTTCCAGCTTCAGAAAGCAGCCTTAGGGGATCACACTGGCAGTGCTTTGAATTCAACTAAATGATTGTGATAGCTTTTCCTTATTTTTACCAGCAGACAGGAGTGATGACAGTCTTGCTCCATTAGTAGACTTGGAAACATAAAACTTCTGTGGAATCTGTTCAAGCTGAAACAGCAATCCTCTTCATCATCTATGCAACACAAAGTCTCGTTCTTCCCCCTCTCTACTCCTTATTCCAGAAAATGAATATATTGATGGAGTAACTGAACAATTATGGATAGTTCTAGACTTTGATGGCCTAAGTCTAATCTGACATTAGAGGTGCAATGGTATATTTGAATGAGGTTTTTAGTGAGCTGCGCACTGCTACAGGAACACCATATAGATCAAAGGCATTAAATTATTCTGCTGCTTTACGTCCTTGGGAGTGTGTTTGATGAGTGATAGCAGAGATGTGTATAAAGGTTCTGTGTGAGAGAAAAGAGGAAAAATGTGCAAGGCAGTTGGCTTTAAAAAGAGATCAGGAGGCAAGTGAAATGCTGTTAGGATCCAATTATTACTGCATGTTAATATGTGCTTTGCTGTGTATATTATATATATCTAAAAATATGATCACTGTGAATTGATATGGGTGTATTTTCCAGTAACATTTTGCAGAGGAGTGCCTTAAAAAGGTCTACATGCAGCAGAACAGATGTAACAACGGTTTCTATCTATATGGGATATTTTGTTATAAAAAAGATTAATTCTTCTTTCATAATTGCTGTATGAATAACTGTTTTTTTGCTGCCTGGTCTTTTTGTGTTTCCATGCAAACCTGTACATAAAGTGTTTATTTGAATATTTAAAGACAAGAAATGCATCTATTTTACCATATCTACTGTATAGTATCTACTGTCTATAGTCAAGTTGGTATTAGGCTTAGGTACAATTCTGATAAATGCTTTATAACTGCTTAGAGCTGTATCCTGCTGGGCTATCTAATTTAGATGCTACATGGTTATCTTACTTGGAATGGCTGTTAATGGCAAAATAGAATTCTCTTTTCCTCC
>NW_009235304.1:58727-70627 GCF_000690835.1 Fulmarus glacialis
TTACCATTTAATTCAGAGAAATAATGTTTGGTTCTAGTTTAGGGAAAAAAAATCTTCTTTATCCTTATCTGAGAGTATTTCCCCCTGTATACATATCCATATACATGTCCTCGACTTTTGGCTGTGTACCTAGCTGACTTTCAGTTGCATGAGTGCTGTCACAGTTAAGATGAGCTGTTGGGTCCTTTTCATGAAAGGTGTATTTTGAATGAATGAAACTAGTCTGGAAACAGAGTTTGGAAACTTTAGGCAAATAAAGATTACAGTTGTGCAAACAAATTGGGTTATTATGTTCACAAATGAAATTAACACATGCGCAACTGGCCAATGTGTGCACGGAGCTGTGGTCATCATAATTGTAAATCAGACACTCAATTGAACACATAATAATATAATATGTAGGTATGGTATGTCAATTTTATCTGTGGATTTTAAAGCATACTAAAAGGGAAGGTGAAGTAGTTCAAGAGCGGTAGAATACCCCCTTTTACATGAATGAAACTCTGAAACTTCAAAAATTAAAATTCCTGTTGAAAATCACATTGCAGCTAAGACAATGTCTTGGTCTTGGGTATATCCTTTGTCTTGGATGCTACATAAGTGTATTCATTCACTATGCCAGTTCCTACACAGTGACACAAATACAAAGTAAACTCTTTTTGCTGTACTGCATCTCATACTGTGAGCCTTCTGTTGCTGTAAATTTGCTTTCTGATTTTTATGACACAATTTTACTGTTGACATTTTGAAACTGAGCAATCTTTCTGGACTTTGCCATTATCCAGACTCATCCATCATTTGCACTGTTTGAAGAAAGAATTTTCTTCGGCACTGGTAGTTCCTGGTGCTATTTACTGAAGTCGTACACGATAGCGTTGGGGACCTTTGGATCTGTAAGCATGTAAGAATTGATACTGCTCTTGTAATTATGTTCTGAGTATTACAGCCTGAGCCCCCCTTTTGCTTCACTACAGCTCCCTCTTGCAGGCAGAAGCTAAGAAAAGGTCTATGTCTTTCTTCCCAAACACTCTAGCTATACTTCCTCCTGTGACCATCAAGTACCTACTCTGATCAAAAGTGCTTCATGTTTTTGCGTAATTTTGTATGATCTAGACATGGGCACGATTGAAGGCAGACATAGGACATGTTTTGAGGGTTAGAAAAGTTAATGTACTCTTGGAATAAAGGAGATTTACTTTTATCATCATTAGATATAAGATACAAGAAGTCAAACATTCTGAAGAACTACAGAATATTTAAAACATTTACACTTCCATACTGTTGGAGGGAGAAAAGTATGATGGGGGCATTTTTTCTTCCAGTGGAGTCATTAGCAATTTTGATTTGTTAGGAGCAGGCTGGACTTCTGATGTGTATGAGAGTACCTGCCTTAGAATCTTCTCCTCGATATGCCAACACAGCCTTCCCTTCATTTGGTACTGAACTATGCATAATGCACAGCAGAATTAATTTGAAATGATGCATGAAAGGAACCTGTGCATGAAAATCAGATATGCATTAAAAGAACAGATTCAAGACAGCTAATAATTTCTAATGTGAAAAAATCCAGATCGGTAAGCTCTTGTTGTGCCACAAACCTGGGGCTAAATCAGAATCTTTTTCAAAAGGCATTATGAATTATGTCCATGTGAATTAAACAAATGCATAAGACTACACTGGTTTAATGGTCAGCAATTTTCCAAATCATACTACTACTAACAATTTTTAGTCTTTCAGTTGCTGTTCACATACAGCCATACAAACTAGGATGGTTTAAAAAAGATGCTGGCTTAGTGATTCAACTAAATGCAACAACCTAGCTTGTAATTTCCATAAGCCCATTAAAGAACTCCACAAAATAAGACATTTGCAAGATTTTACAAAATGGAAGAGCTAGAATAGAATGTATTTTTCCAGGGAGTTGAATTTGCGTCTCTTTCCATTTGAGTCTCTTTCCATCATCCATTGGTCATTCAATATTAGAGTGAAAGGTTCATATGGTTTTTCACCATGTTGAAGATTTTAAGCATTGTCAGCCTGTCTTGGAGAGGTGGTTCTTGCCTGTTTTAACTGAACAGCAGATGGCATTTTTAGGGGTACAACTAATACAACAACAAGACAATTTGTTTTGCCTGTTTTTACCTTGTTGGTAGCCATGCTATCTTCTGCAGTGTTTCAGATCAGTACAAGCTATGTTCTGTCCTGTCCATAGTTCTTTTTATTAAGAGATTTGTTTCCACTCTGGGTGTGTACTCAGTTATTATCATCAATGCTTTTAATAGTGCAAACTAGAACTAAGATGTTTGCCCTGCATCAGTAGTGAACATTTGGTACACAGCAATACATTATGTCCATGAAGACAGTTAATTTCATTTCATTATATCACTGCTGTGAGGTTACTCCAGTGTTATATTGGTTAACTAAGCAAAAAATTTAACTGTTTCAGCTAGCTTAAATATAAAGGAATATTTCTGTGCAAATAAGACATTTGCTGTCTGAAAAAGTTTGTTCGTATTGATCTTGTCTTAAAATATAGAAGAATGTGTAAGGGATGTGACTTGTGAATTCATTTATATACAAAAGGTATTGTTTATTATTGGTTGTGGTTAGTGGTTGATGTTTCTGTTATTTGCGTTACTATTTTTCTATGCATTTGTTCCTTTTTTCCCTCAAATGCTATATTTAACATTCAGATGCAACTGCTGTTCAAACTGGAGAGATGCTTCTGATGGTTGCATCCTATTTTGTTCAGTTAAGTTTACAAGTTTACACCCTTGCACTGTTGACTGTTGCTATGAGAGAGAATTCACACAGGGTAGGTGTAGGTTTCTTCTTTGTACCTCAGTTTAAGAATGCGATCTCTAATTTATTTTCCTGGAAGAGAAAGATGCAGCTTCTTCAGGTATATAGTCGAATTGATCACATCCAGTAATCGAAGAGATCTATTGATTATGCTGCAGTCCTTGTTCCATTCTAAATTACAGATGGCACATTTTGTAGCTGAATTCTGATCTTATTTAAAAAAAAAAAAGAAAAAAAAAGATTAAGAACATTTGTGCTCAGAGCCCTTAGTTAGCTTTGACAAATGGTTCAATTGGTCATTTTCAATAATGACAGTATGCATGAAAAAGTAACGTATTTTAAGATCACTTACAGTGAATTATATAAGTAATGGCTATTGAGCTATTAATCAAGTTGGAATTGTTAGAATTCACTGAAGCAGTATCTCCAGGATGATCTTCTGTCTCCTACTATTTTTATGCGTGTTGTGAAAAATGGGATTTTTGCAACCATGATTGATTGAACTAGCTCAATTTTGGTTATGAGAGTCGTGGGTTCCTCTCCCCCCCAAAAAAAAACCCCCCCCCCAATATTCATGTAAGAAATCTAAGTCAGTTTCCCCAGCAGAGGACACTGTGCTTCTGCAGTTGGTTTTGTAGTTTTTTATTTTGCCAAAGACCGATGGAAATAAATCAAGAAAGATATGATTTTGTACTTGGTATTCTGTATGGACACCATGACTGACATTGCAATTATAAGTTTTTGCATTGTTTATGCTTCTCCAAAAGCATATCTGAGTGCTCTGAACCTCGGGCTGAAAAGATCTGTGCTGGGTTTTATTACAGGATATAATTGTATTTACCTGTTAAGGCCTCCAAGTGTATTTGTGCTTTTCATAGCTCTAACACTGTTTGTTTTATTAGTAATTGATTTTATTAGTAACTGATTAAATGAATAAGCTCCAAATAATTTTGGTGAAGAATGTGATTCAGCATAGTTTTTGAGCATCTACATGAAAGTATTCCATGCTGTACTACTTTATACTTCTTTAATTGGTGTTCAAGGGCATGGTTTGATATCCCTCTTCCCTCATTATTTAAATAAAACACATTTCTTCCAAAGCAAAAATTGTACCAGTGATATAATACGTATCTATATATTATTACTAGCTTCCTTGATACTGGCCTTCTTGATCTATAAAATCATATAGAGATGCATATATTCCACCAGTATATTTTATTGGAGGACACTTGGATTACAGAGTACCAGGAACAGAAGACTGTTTTGAAATAATGTAGGCTATATCTTTTCAGTGATGTGAATTAATCTTGCATCATTGATTTCATGGGAGATTAAATATTTTACATCAGCTGAGTATCTATGTATTAACTTAAAGCTTTTATAAAGGAAGTGCTAATAGTATTATTTTAAGAACATACTAGTAAGGCATAGGAGGGTCTATTGAGTATAATTGTTAAAACATAACAGATGGGATAGGGAGAAATAATTCATCTAAAAATGCTGCTCGTCAATTTTGTCTTTCTTTGCAATGTTTCTGTAACATTTACAAAGAGGCAATTAAGATTTCGTAATCACAAATGTTTGGAACTGCTTGATGCAGTCACAGGACAATTTAAGATAACCAATTAGAAGTATAACAAAGGAATATGTGATGAGCTGTTCATTTGCAAGACAAATATAAAACTATAAATTGTGTCCATGGAGTATTTTCACAAATGAGATCCATATAACTGTAGGTTTTTAAGAAAAAAACGATCATGTCAAAAACCTTAGGCATTTATTTATGTAGTTTATGGCTTGCTATTATTTATAAATCCTGTTTGGTCATTCAGTGTCTACTTGTGGATTTCAAAATGATTTAGTAGTGAAGACAAACATCATTTATGGCCCCCACTAAATACATGGAGAAATAGAGTTCTGAAATGAATTGTCCAAGGAAGTTCTACAGCAGGTCAATAGCAGAATGAGAGAACTTCAGATTCCACTTTTAAAATAAAGGGAAAGTTGAAGTATTCTTCCTTTAAGTTTTCAAAGTTTGGGTTTTTTTAATTTTTATTTTTATTTTTTATTTTTCCCCCCAAATAAATCCAGAATATCTAACTCTTTATAAAAACTTTATGTAGCCTTGCTCAAATGAGCCAGCTGTGAACATACAATTCTGAAAAAATGGAATCATCAATAAGGACATCAAAACAGCAGGCCATTTGTGGGATCAGACATTAAAAGTTATCCAAAGGCAAACTGAATTTTATGGCCCAAAATTGTCATATGATTTCTTTTTGTTAAGAGAAAGAAATGCTCAGATGAAAAAAATCTTCCAAAATCTGTCCCAAATCCAAATACATATGCACATTTCAGTAAGTTTTTCTTAAAATTGTAAATCTTTCTCTATTAGTCTCATAGGCTTTATTATATAACCCTGATTTCGAGTATAATTCTGGGCAGTTTAAAACCTTAAATTGAACATAAATATAGGGGGGGAAGCCTAAACATGCATGTTTGGAAAATAACAGTTGGGATTTGTGAAAGTTTTAATTATGTACATCTCCATATCCCTGCATGGATTCTGCACCCCTCAAATCACTGGATTCTGTATTCTTTCAGGACTTGTGATGAACTGTCTGGGTTCCCAGACTAGTGACAGGATCAGTTTTTCCCTGCTCTTAATATAATATTTTTTGAAACAAAACTTTTGTTACCTGTTGACTGAACAACCTTATGTACAAGAGACAGAAGTTTTGCCAGCCCAGCAATCTCACTTAGGCTTTCATGGATGATTTACTAAGAGAAGATGATTCAGGTGACAGAATAGAGGGTCTCGATACATTACATAGTTTATTCTTCTACCTTTGGTTTTGGCTAGACAGGTAACCATTAAAAGTTGTGAAGCAGAGGATCAAGGTCTGATACTCCCAGTGAACATTGGTACTTAAATAGTGTCCAGGGTTGACTATCCAGAATGTGGGAGACAATGCCTTTTTTTTTTTTTTTTTTTTTTTTTCTCCTGCAGACACTAGAATTACCTGTGGCTAAATAGTTCCTTTTGTTACGCTTTCTGTGGCTGGTTAATAGATTTTGAGTTTCCATGTCCTGTGCCTTGGGAAAAAAAAAAAACAGTCTGCTTAGATACTGAATTGGCTCACATCACAGTGAGTGATGTGTTTTAAACAGTGTAAAGTGCTTTAAAGAAACTTTATAAGAAGCTTCTGTTTGCAATGGCTAGATGTGGAGGTTTTATTAGGATTTTGGATAGTTCTCGTATGGGCAAAATAAAGAGACAAACCTTTCATGGAGTACACTTTCTAAATTGCTTGCTCTTCAAATGGCCACCTAGGAGTAGGCATCTTATTAAAAGCCAGTGCAACACAGAAAATTTTTCCAAGGTATTTAGAGATGACTGAAGGTACTAATAAAAACTTTTACAATGGTGTCTAGGCACTTTAATTTCCACTGTTTTTCAGGTGAAATGATATAAATAGGTGGTTTTGAAAGTCATGTGTTTGACATTTTTGTGACTCTTAGGCACCTCTGTTCATTTCTTTCCACCTAGTTCTTAGACAGTCTCTGGTTCTGTTTTTCTGATGTCTTAACTTTCAGTTTCTGAATGCTGTCATAATTTTAGTCTCCTTGGACAGCTAGAGGGCTGGCTAAGTAGTGCACTGCTAGGGTTCAGACTAGGAACTGAGAATAATGGAACTAGAATCTTTGTACATGCTGCAGACAAGCCCAATGTGTTCTGATTATTTAAAAGCAAAACAACAACAAAAACTCCCACCACCTCCCCTCTGCCCCCAAACTATTGTTCATGTTTAGATCCCCTGTAGACTACAAGACAATTACTTTTCTCAACTTATGTGGCTTTGTACTTGTGTAGAAAGGAATGCACAACTATACTAACTTTCAGCTGGTTTACCAGTTTAACTTACTGGAAAAATGTCAGTGGGCAGAAGGACGCACTTTATAATGGAAAGAAACAGTCAATGGGGAGTATTAGGGAGAGTGGCATTTAAGATTGCTTTAATTTATCCCTTCTTTGTGATCCTGCATGCTATGGAGACAGTAAGGGAAGGACCGGGACCGGGACCTTTTGTGTCAAAGCTATACAGCATCACTCTTGTCATTGCTTGTGCTGTCTCTGAATTTGCCATGTAACCTGCAAATATCAGCCAAGCAAAGGAAATTCTTGTGAATGAGCTACTTGTTTTAAGCTGGAAGTTTGCTGGAACTTACGAGTGGGTATTGATTTATGCGCATTTTGGTGAACATCCTAGGTAGATGTATTATATTGGATCTAAGGAAGGAACAGTTCAAATAGGTACCAAGGAATAGAGCAAGTAGATATAATACTTAAAATAATGATTGTCTGGTCAAATTTGGTGTGCAAGGTAATGTACGTGTTTTGTGTTCAACCAGTTTCTAAGGATTACTATACCATTATTTGCAGATAGGTACTATACTAGGAATTAGATAAACATAAAATTTGTCTTCAGACAATATCCCCTTAAGCAGAAGTAATTTTCATAGAATTATAGAATAGTTTGGATTGGAAAGGACCTTTAAAAGTCCAACCCCCCTGCCGTGGGCAGGGACATCTTAAACTATATCAGGTTGCTCAGAGCCCTGTCCAGCCTGACCTTGAGTGTTTCCAGGGATGGGGCAGCTACCACCTCTCTGGGCAACCTGTTCCAGTGTTTCACCACCTTCATCATAAAAAAAAGTCTTCCTTATGTCTAGTCTAAATCTATTGTCTTTAATTTAAAACCATTATCCCTTGTCCTGTTGCAACAGGCCCTGCTAAAAAGTTTGTCCCCATCTTTCTTATAAGCCCCCTTTAAGTACTGAAAGGCCACAATAAGGTTCTCTTCTCCAGGCTGAATAACCCCAGCTCTCTCATCCTTTCCTCATAGGAGAGGCGTTCCATCCCCCTGATCATTTTTGTGGCCCTCCTCTGGACCCGCTCCGACAGGTCCATGCCTGTCTTGTGCTGAGGGCTCCAGAGCTGGACGCAGTACTGCAGGTGGGGTCTCACCAGAGCGGAGTAGAGGGGCAGAATCACCTCCCTCGACCTGCTGGCCACTGCTTTTAATGCAGCCCGGGATACAGTTGGCCTTCTGGGCTGTGAGCGCACATTGCTGGCTCATGTCCAGCTTTTCATCCATCAGTTTTAATTATTCAATGTTGACATCTATTTTTAACAAAGTCTATTTATTCCAGTATTGTTAGAAATTTGTTACCTGCCTATAGATTGTTGCCTACATAATGTTGTTGTTTGAAATTCGTAAGTATATTAAACATTTACCTGGGTAATTGATTAATCTGATTGAGTAATCTGATGCTACTAAGAAAAATACTTTTCCAGCTATTATTTTTTTGTAGTAAATTATTTCTGAAGGGTGGTAACTCAGATCTGAGATATAAGTATGATTTACTTTAATTTGAGTTCCACTTTGGGAGTAAAACATTTGTATTCTGTGCAGTTATTCTATGTGTTTTGGTTGATTGGTTTTAGATTAGTCATTTAATGAGAATGGAGTGTGTTTGGAGAGCTGTAATGCTGCTGTCAGTTTATAAAGGCTATGCAGTTGTGGAATGAAACCAGTTTGTGAGTTCTTTTAACAGGAGTGGTATTACTACACGCACAGTTTCTTCAGATATTAAAAAAAAAGGGTTGCACACCAAATAAAAATATGCTATTATGCCCACCTAGCTATTGGTGCATGGTTGTTCATCTAAACATATTAGTTGCTTCCAAAAAGAACCCCCCAGCCAAAAACCAAAACCCTTAAAGAACCCCTAGGTAACTTGAAAAAATTTGACTGGTGTTTGTGAGGAAGTTGCTGGGATGACGTAACAAACCTGTGGTGAAGTGAAAGTACTTTTCTTTCTTTTTTCCTCAAGAGCTCACTTATGGTGTAAGACTGTCATGAAAGGGTGTATGTGTGGAGATCTCTTCCATGCTTTTTTGTTTGTTTCTTTTTGTTAAATATAAGTTATATTTAATCATGGTAGAAGGAAAGTTGTATGAATGCTATTACTGCCTAAATTAGCACACATAGATATTTAACTAATCAGGTTTTGATGTTTTGTTCTCTGGAGAAATAATTGCTGTTTTAAGTTCTCTGTCTGTAACTAGTGACATCATTTATGTGAGGATTTAAGATCATAATGACAGCTACTTGGACATATTATATCTAAAACAGGATTCATGGCCTACATGTGGCTCAGCTGTTGGTCTGAATGCTTTACTCTGCCATCAGAAGGGGCAGATAGAATGGTGGTTGCCAGTTGATCATAGAATCTGCTCAGTCATGGCATTTCATTAGCCAAGGCAGACATGCATAGTCAAGGGAAGTCAGAAAGACAGAAAACATATGAAGATAATTTAGCAACATCCTTTGTTACAGGTGTGGAAAGTTTGGTTGAATAACAGAAAGGTTCCCACATAAGAGCCACCTTTTTTGTGGAATTTCTATTGTCACCAGTATGGCTCTCCTTCACTGAAATAAGGTATTTAGAGATGGATTCTTTTGCACTTGTATTTGTCCATTGGGAAGCAATATGTATGTTTTTTCCATATGTTATCTGTGATGTGACTACCAAACAGGTGCAATTTTTACAATAAAGGGAATGGTTTTAAAATTGTTGATATGACCATGAAGTAAAATAAAAAATAGTGAACGTTCCTATTTTCAGAGGACTTAAGCATTTTAAATGT
This sequence comes from Fulmarus glacialis, assembly GCF_000690835.1. NCBI lineage: Eukaryota > Metazoa > Chordata > Aves > Procellariiformes > Procellariidae > Fulmarus > Fulmarus glacialis. The sequence continues at coordinate 68,245 of NW_009235304.1, forward strand.
TATTGGATAAACACTGGAGAAGAAAATAGATTAACTATACCTTTATAATAGAGCGAGATACAATTCAGGCATGTTTCTTTTCTGCATGCTAATAATGGTGCACTTTATTTTGCCTCTGGAGAGGTAATTTCTGTACTGGAAAGAATGATTCAGCTTCTGTGTCTATTCAGTTTTGGTATTTGTGTCAGCTGTGATCTTAACTGGTCCCTGACAGGTTGGTATTCTGTTTAAAACTTGCAACTTTTCTACGAAGAAGAAGAAAAGAAAAAATAACAATAAGGCCAGTGCCTCTTCAAGAACCTGACAAATCATATAACTTAAATAGTTAGGTCTTTGAAGTTATCAGTGTGTGGACATTATATTTGCAATAATGGGAATAATTAGCTTATGCAATAATTAGCTTAACCACCTGCTGAAATCTAACCAGGTCTGTGTAGCTGACCTACTTCTACTAGATAATTTATTTTCACTTTTTCTTAAAACTCACTTACAAATTCTGATCATTACTTATACTCAAAATTATATTTGTTCTACAGGAAAGCTAAAGAAATAAATAGATAAAGCTATCCTGATGACAAAAATTAAGTTTAAAAGTATTTTGTGAATTAAATGAATTGCATCAAATAAATAAAATATATTCTGCCCATTTAGTATAGATGTTCTGTCACCAAGATAAATGGACTAGCTATTATAAGTATCTGTGTGGCTGAAATGCATAACAACATAATTACTTTGCCAGCAAAATGCTAACCTGCTTTAATCATTCTGTTCACAGAATAATGTAAAGTGATTTAGTGGGTAGAATGAATCCACTTACAAATTGTTTTATGGTCATAATGGAGTCCCTTTGTAGAATGTAAATTGATGATGATAATTTTATGGGCAAATGATTTTTCAATTAAAATGTCTTTTCACAGACAAAATGGGAATGTTACAAACTGTTCCAAATAACAGTATCTCAGGGTGAAGGCGTACAGGGCTGTCAAATGTATCAACCAGAGCCTCAGCTGAAAGAACTGCTATGTTAAAAACGTGATTTATTTTAGTCAAGTTTGTAATTTCCTTCCATTACATGTGCAAAGTACCTTTATTTGGTCCCATTGACATAATAACCAGCATAAGAATTTACCATATAAACAGTGGCAACTAACATTTCTCTTGTTCTGTTTAACTACCTCTTTTATCTATCAATAACTTATGTTTTAGTCATTATTTTCAGCTAACTATACCCTGTTATCTTTATTACAATAATTACAGTGTCTATGAGGATCAGAATAAATCACTGCAATACAGTCATCTTTAATTTTAAAATTGTGATGTGGAAAGAAACTATATTGCCCACCTAACTAGAGTAACTCCTCCTCAGCATAGGAGGGTACTCTGATTATTGCTATATTGTTATTATATTCTAAGCTGTTTATATAGCACCTGTGTCATTTTACTGAGTAAAAAATTACTTCAGCCTTTGATAGCTTCCGCTACTGCACATAAATGCTTTTTTCCTTCTTAGTGGTAGGTCAGCCTAAGAAATACTTGTGTGGTAATTCTTTTAAAGAGCTATTAACTGGAAGATCATTAAAATATTATCAAACGGCTCTAAATGCTGTACATAATATCGTATTTAAGTAAGTCTGTTTGTTACCCAGAGATCAATTTTTTTTTCCCCTTTGATGTAGCCAAAAATGTTATCTTCTTTAAATTTTTTTTTTTTTTTTTAATGAAGCTGGAATAAGTGGAGTGGCTTCCTCATTGCACAAAGGAAGATGTCATTTATAACTTTACTGAATTCATACTAAAGAACCCCCCAAACAAAGTATTTGTCTACTTCAGCTTGCTACTGCTATTCTAGTCTGTCTATTTTTATTGTTCTTTTATTATTCATTTTTGCATTTACAAAACATGTATTTTGAGGAAGATATACACTTTTTAACAAGCTGTATAAGACCTGTACTATTTTCTCCTTTAAAAAAGTGTAATCATAATTCATACATAAATTTACCAGAAATGCAGGACTTTACTTTCAGTTTTCTTGCATTGGGCTGAGAATTCTGTATGCACAGTAAACTTGTTTTACTCATTTGTTCTAACACAATGACATCATTGGGGATACATTGGTAAAAATGTTTACAAAATGGCCCTTTGTAAACTAAATGTGTTTTTCAGTACTGATTTTACTCTGGTTCAGAGTTGTGCAGAAAGAGAAAACTGATTTTGAAGTTGCCATTTTGAAGTTACTTTCGTGAAGGTTTACTACTTCCCTCCCCCCCCAGGTTTTATAGATTAAAATAAAGGTTAACATTTTTATGTCACTTCTGAGCGTTTATGACTTAAGGCACATTCCTTTTCACACAGTTGTCATATTTTAATAAAAATTTCCATTAGA
>NW_009235304.1:70656-88914 GCF_000690835.1 Fulmarus glacialis
GCTCTTATTTCCAATGTGTACTAAAAGTAATTTCAGAGTTTTTCTCCAAAGTTCTTTCATTCTGCAGAATTTAGACATTTAGTAATTAGACATTTAACATTTTTTTTAGAGGTGATACTGAATCTCCTGCATGAAAGCTCCAAGAGTGTAAAGAACAGATCTTACAAATTACTATTCAGATAAGTAAAGCTGAAGAATCACAAAGAAAATGTCCACTGAAATCACTGGCATATTCAAAAAGATTCAGAACTTTAGGTTTTCCTGACCTGCCGTGATGTATTATTCACATGGCAGCTTCAAGGAAAAAAATAGAGCATCTATTTTCTTTATTCTCATCTCCTTTTATTTTTTTACATTCCAGATGATAGAATCTTAAAGGTCTCCCCTTTGCTGTCTGAATATTGAGGTTAGACAAAATATAATTGGGTGATACAGCAGTGAGCAATGATGGTCATTTGATGATTTGAGAGATTTTTGGCCAAAATGAGGGCCTGGGCTTAAACTGACCTGTGTGCATCCTTCAAACCTAGAAGCTAACCAAAATTCATTAAAAAAGCTATCCATGCTAAAATAGAATTAGAAAACTGATCGATGGGAAGTGACCCCTTTTGACCTCATGACCCTGGTGTGTTGGAATGATTGTGTAATTCACATTGGTATTTTGCAGTCACAAATAAACAGGGAGTGTCCTCTGCATTAGAAAGAGTGATAGCTGCAAGGTGCTAGAAGGCAGAATATAGTTCAGTTGTTTAAACTCTCACAGTTCAAAAGAGTCCAATATTCTTGTATTAGAAGATCAGTACTGAGCATCGCATTCACAGTACTGTTTATTCTCACTGAAGGACTCCTTTTCAGATTTAAAACTGAAAAGTCTTGTTTCTAGCTGGTTTTTTTTTCCCCTGTTTTTTTTATGTCTACAGATTGCTTTTTATGTTAAAGGTATTTTGCTAGTCTCTTGCCTTTCAATTAGTATTTTACAGTTGTTTCTTCATTTTAGTTTTCAAACCTTTCATAAAGCTTAATGAGATAACTTACAGTGGGATTAGGCAATGATGCAACTATGCTTGCGATACACCTACATTAATGTTTCAGCTTTTATCAGGTCTCTCTTGATAGTCCCCATTTACTGAATTTTAGATTGCACCATGAAGTTGTCTTCGAGAGCACAAACTGAACTCTTTTTAGTTTTAGATGAATCTAAGCCAGAATATTTGTTCCTAATATACTCTCTTCACTAAGGGAATTCCAATCCAGATCATCAGACTATAGCTGGTCTGATGTAAGACCCTACACTTGTGTGGTTGAGTGCTACACCTATAGTGTGGAAACATCAGTTGCTTCACTCTACAGCCCACTAATTTTAAAGAGTATTCTGTGCTAGTGTACGTATAGCCATACACCTTCTCTATGTGTTTCACTTTAAGATGGAAGCAGGAATTATTTGCATTAGTAACTATTGCTTTTATGGAACAAAGCAATAACGTTCGATAAGCCTGAAGTCATGGTTCTGTTCACCTCGGAGTTAATTTTCTTGACCTTTAAATCTTTGATTGCATTTCACTTTTTCCATTTGCACTGTTTTCCACCTTTTACAAATACCCATCTCATGCATCCACTTAATAGAACAGAGCTTCAAAACTTTAAATTTTATATCATGCTACCTCTTTAAGTGGCTCAGAAGAGCTTCATATAGAGACATTATTAGGTCATTTAGGGGAGAGAGTAGGAAGTGAAATGATCTGAACTAGAAATTATTCCAAACCCAAACCTCCTGGCTATCCCTACATAATTTTTTACATTTTTATGTGGCAAGGTATTTCTAAATATGGTCAGAGATCATATCCTGACTCCTTCACTTGTCTTTGTTTTAAAGTCAAGTTAAGTAAATTAAGATAAGGCAAACTGAAAAGAAAAATTAGTAGGAGAGGAGAAATAATGAAAGCAGTTTTGTTTTAAGTTTTTTAAAGAATTCCAGTGGACCTTATTTACCCCTTATGCCCAATTTAGTTGTACATTTTTATACAACCTTAAATGTTATCAATCAGGTTCATCTTATCCTTATCCCATTAATTTCTGTTAAATGGCTAGATTTGGTTTCATGTTGTCCTACATCAAAAGGCTTTGAATGCTGGTGTGAAAACTGAAGCTGAATTTGTATGGTTTTGTCCTGTTTCATAGCAGAATTTTTTGTGGAAAATGTTTTGCAGTCTTCTAAGAATTATATGAGTTCAAAGTAATTTTTTAGTAGGCTGCTCTGAAGCATTCACTACACCCTTTTAATGACTATAAATTTTGCAGTTTCCTGAGCAAACTGATACAGTAGCTTGCCCTTGATACTAATGTCAAGCAGGGAAGCTCAAATATCACTGTAAGAGGCAGTGCACAGTAGTGCTACATATATAAATAGCACCAAACAGTTCTGTTGATTGCAGTTCAGAAATTTTTGATGAGAAGCATAAATATTTAGTGATCGCAGAGATAAATATCTGTTACCAGAATTCTACCTTGCAAGTGCAGTATAATGAAGAATAAAAATACAGATAGATGTGTGATGTTGTGTTCAGTCTAAAATGGCATCTTGAATGAAGGTTTTAAATTTTGAACGCTGTAGTAAAGGAGATACCAGAAAAAGGGAGTGGGTGAAGTGATGAGTGTGTGTAACGGACCAGATCTATATAGTAAAATCTGTCCAAGGTTTACCAGTCTCTTCATTCTTATTTGCGACTTGGACTTTTCTTTTTTCTTGCAGGCTTTTCTCAGCCCATTTCTCCTCTGTATGAGCTTTGAGGTAGCTATAACTACCCTTTCTGCTTCTCAGTTCAGCCTTCTGTTTCAAGCTCCACATGTAGTGTTTAAGCTTTCCAAACTGTAATCTATAATCTGATTGTTTCTACACTTATCAACAGTAATCTCCTCTCAGATATTTTTTCCTGTCCTTTTCCTGTCTTCAGTTCCTTGTAAAACACTGCTCTTAATAGTATCTTCGTGACTCACTGCTCTGACTGTCACTTCCTCATTTAAGTCCCTTATTAAAAACAAACTTACTGTCCTTGCTTTTCGTGATTTCTGCTGCTCTTTTTCTAATCTGGTCTGTAATGCAAGATTCTCTCTTCCATTTTCATTTTAAAGGTATTAGGAAAGATTGCTTAATTCCTTAATTCTGTCCTTTCACACTCTACATTCCTTCTAAGATGAGGCGGCCTTCATCTACAGAGCCAGCATATGCTTTCCATGCATTCTGGTTACAATGAGGCATGTGACAAGCTACATTTTTATTACTGATGGGCTAAAAACTATACTTACTTATTATCTGATCTCTGCCACCCGTTATCTTGGCGAGCTTTTGATTCATACGCCTGTTCTGTCCTCATACTGAAATATTACACTTCTGTGGCAGTGGTCAATCTTACTCTGTGTGTGATGGAGGCCTGAACTGCTGGTTGGGTATGCTTACAGTAAGAAATGTAGAAGCAAATAACATAAATTCTTTTAACAATAAACTTACTAATGATTATTTCCCCTCTAGTTTCTTTTTCCTTTTCCTCACAGAATTCTAGAAAGTGAGGATGATTTAAAAATGGGAGATTAATTCTACAGACAAATTCTTCTGCTGGACTGCATGCCATAGTGGAGCCTCTTGCTAACTGAGTCTCCAGTAGGGTAATTAGTAGGACAGGTTCTGTTTGCTGTGGAAATAAATCATTATATAAACCAGTGTGAGGGCCGATATGTGACAAATACAGTCTCTGATGAGCATCTTATGGTGAGGAAACAAATACTTTTTTCAAGGATTTTGTCTGGCTAACAAATTGTTCATTTTCATGTTCAGAAAATAGCATGGGGAGAAAAACTGATGCAGGGAAAAAAGAAAAATCTGTTCAACTGAATAGTGGAGTTGAACAGATGTAGAGGTAAAGAAACAGAAAAGTAATTGGAGAATTGATGAGGTCAGAGGCAGGGAACCCCTTCTAAATGTCCAGCAGTCTTGGTTTTGCATAGCATCTCTCTTAAATCCTTTAGAAATTCATCTGACTTTGACTACAACCCTGCTGCTCTTGGTTTTAAGTGCAAAAAGAGAATAAGGCTATTGAACTCTTAAATTTCACTTTGTTAATTGTGAAAGGAGTTGGAGGAAGGAAATTATTTCCTTGCTATCTCTGGAGGCCAGCTTTATTAGGCTGGAAGTCTGAGGTTTCATAGCATATGTCTATTGTAACTGCCACACCAGCATTGGATATATTTTGTTCTTTTTAACCTTCTGTGTTTAACCTTGTTGTCCACTCCAAAGACATAAAAACTGGTGAACTCTACAGAGATAATGTGTTGGGGGTTTTTGTTTTTTCCTTTCCCGCCCCAGAATTCCACAGTGGGCCATGTCAATCCTTGTAAACTTTTCCACAAGAGACAAAGATCTCACGTCTTCTGGGAGGGACTTTGGCTGCCTTTCCTTACTTCTTCGGAGTTTGAAAGTAAGTGACTAGCGGTAAGAAACCTCACTGAGCCTTTGCTGTGTATCGTTTTTCTCTCTTGCTTAAGCATTCTAGACAGTTGTATTTAGTCACCTCTGTAGTTCCAAGGAACTGAAAGGGAAGATCATTGGCAGCACGTTGAGTGCAAAAGGAGATGTAACAGCAACAGTGAAGGCCCTAGTCTTGTGGATGTAGAGTTTTACTCTATTTGGTGTTTCTTCCTCGTGTCAAACACTGGCTTTTTCAGTAAGACACTTGTAGTAACTGTCCTCAGTGGATCCCTCTAGAGATTTCCTCCATGTTGCTTTTCTGTTTGGATTTCATTGCCAGAAGCTCTGATCGGGGCCAGTGAGTCTCAGTTGACTCAACTGAGTCTCACTAAACAGATCTTTTGGTATCTTGCACAAAGGGAAAAATCCAAACCTCTGTTTGTTACTCATACCAATTATCCATCAGATGCCAAAAATTTGAAAATTCTGAGCACATCCATGTCAGAGTAGATTTTCAAGCTTTTCACACTTAACTAATCTCTTGATTTTAGCAAACAGCAGCTCCTATTGTTAAAACCAGACATCATTTTTATATTATTTGTAAGAGTGAAAAAAGGATTTGGTTTTTTTCAGTGAAAACTTACAAAAAAAAAAAAATTGACAAAGGGAAAGCAATCCTCTCTTTTTCTTAATATTTCACAGACAGAAGTTATTAATTTCCTAACTGGCAGAAATTTCTGTTGTCCTTCGTTAGAGCATCTAAATGTTGATTCTGTGCCTGTGTCCTGGTCGTGTACCTTCCTGATATATGGAGGTCCATCGCTGCTCCTGGCTTATATTGAACATAATAGTACAGTCTGTTATATTTAAAAAAACCAAAACAAAACCCAAACAAAACAAAAAAACCAACCAACCAACCAAACAAAAACCAAAATAGAGTGAGCTTGGGATGCTAAATCATTTTAATTTATAAAGTTTAACTTATGATTCCATGTGACCTGACTTCTGGAGAAAAAAGCTGACTATTGCTTACAAGATGATGCCAGATGTATATTTTCAATGAATGAATAGGGATTTATTAAACTGCAGTATTAAACTAAGGATTTACAGACCTTCAAAACCTTTAAACACTGTTAGGGGTTTTTAATTTTCTTTCTGATAAATGACTATAACTTAATAAATTCCCTCAGTCTACTACTATTTCTGCCCGTTTTGATTTTAACTAAAAATGACTTGTCTTCATTTCTGCATCAGCAGCCAGGGATCACTTTGATAGTATCTCTCTCATAACATTTTTCCAATGGGGATTGTAGCTGGAACCCTAACAAGAATACCAATTTGTTACAGTTTGAGAAATGTCTATAAATCCTTAAGGCCTTGTCATATTAGAAGGAATTTAGCTGTATGATACGGGAAAGATGCAGAATCAATGATAAAAAATAAATAAGAACCAGTGGGTGGTCTAAATTGATATTGACAAGCCAACAATACAAGCTATTTCTACCTGATTACATTGACTATAACTCCGTGAGGACTTTGCAAACTAACAGTTTTGTCATGTTCTCATAGTTTTGAAGTGTACCATCTCTGGATATATTGTGTATTAGTTTCTTTTATGAATGTCAGATGGGGACTTTATGTCCCAGAAGCTTTAATTCATGTTTTACCTGCAGACCTTTTCAAGATATAGAGATTCTTTTGTCCAAAAACCAGAAGCAAAGAATGTGGATAAAATCATGCTGTAATTTTAATGTACTTAATGTCAATCATAAAAAAACCCAAACCAAACAAAAAACCAGCATGTGATTCGAAACATAACAGGTAGATTTTTTTTCTTCTTCTTTTTTTTTTTTTTTTTTTTAAGAGAAAAGGCTATAAAGGAGGGAGTCCAAGGGAGGAATTCAGAAGGAAGAATAGTATAACAACATTATAATACAATAGGAATATATGTATAAACCTATTAAAATAAATTGTTAGGCACCTCCATGATTTCATTAAAACTGGTTAATACTAGTATACCTTTGTGAGTTTTGGCTTGTTATTTCCATGTTGGTAGGCACAGGACTAATTCAGTGGGAACTAGATTTTGTTAATAAGTAAGTTCTTATAGCTTTGCATACTTAATTGGGAATACATCTGCCACAGAAGCAATGGGATATACATTATTCATTGAGAATTTGGAAAGTATATTCTTATCAGTGCTCTTTGCTGATGCTATTTGATCCTAATGGACAAAATCTCCATAGGTAACTTTTCAGGGCCTTAGATAACTCCAAGTCCTAGCTGTAGTTGTTTAAATTTTCTCAGAAAAATGAAGGAGGTTGGGTTTTATAGTATTCTTAAAACCACTTGAAAAATTTGCTCTGAATTTAAATTAGAATTAAATGATCATGGAAAATGCTATCAAGCTTGTATAAATTGAATTTTTGTGCAAAGCAATAAAGTCACATAAACTTCCAGTGGGATTTTGGTGAATAGGCAGAGAATACGCACCTGCAGCCTTCTTTATGACATCATGGTGGAAGGGTGATTTCATATTTCTGACGCATTTTGCTCTTGCTAGCAGTCCTCTCAGGGCTGTTTCTATTGAATCACATATCCCGTAGTTCTTAGTAAAGATAAGCAGAAAAGTAAAACAGGAACTAATCTCTGTAACAACTGTACAATGACCATAATAAATCATGGCTTCATATAAATGTGGTGACAGTCCTTCTGACGTTTACTTATAGTAAAAGATTCTCTGTTGTTCTTTGTTTTGCAATAAAAAATAGAAAAGTCATTTTGTGAGCTAGGAACAACATAAATCACACCATCTTTAAGAAAGCAGTGTCACTATAGGTCCTCTGTTAACATCTCACAATGGGGGATTCAGTAATGGTATGAAGTCTTTTCTTGATAGAAGAGATCCTCTCCTCCTTACATTCTCCTGTACCTTATTACCAAGACAAGCGACTCAACAGAATAGAAGCAAGGTATTTCTGCATTTGCCTGCTGTCTTTGTTCAGATTGTTGGCCATTTGCTGATAGAATTTAGATTTGTTTATTCTGTACAGATTCAGGACAATTGCTTTTTCCCTTTCTGTGGTCAGTACACATTGATCAAATCAGGACTGTCTTGATTACCTCCAGACAGATGACAACCCCAATTTACAGCTCAGTATGTAACTGAGAAAGGTGATGTTTCTCCTGTATTCCAGTAAACTGACTGCATGTGGTAATAATGCTATTGTTTCTGGCATTAAATATCTTATACTGATTAAAAAGCCATATTATAACACAGTTTTTATGAATTACTACAGTATTTTTGCAATATAGTAGAGGTTTCCAAGTAGATGTTTCCATCTAAAAAGATCAGAGTCACAAAGAACTTACTGGAGGAGGTAGTAGAAAGGAGTTGCCTGACCTAATGCACCTTCTCTGTGTCTCATTTAGATGCACCAAAGATGTCCAGCTAGCGTAAGACCTGTTGAAAGGTGTAGCTATGGCAGCACAAAATGTAGTCAGCACAGATTCTTACAGTCTTCTCAAGTGAGCTAGATTTGGATGTAGTGCTGTCCATGCATGAGCCAGTACTTCAATGTCCCTTAACTCCCTTAAGCCTGAGTCTTGGCTTGAATAAAAGAATATTCCTGTCAAAAGAGAGAGATTCTGCAATGGGCAGCTACTTGAAGTAGTGTGGGAGGGGGAAGGGGAAAAAGGTAAGTGGTCTTAGATCTGGATGAGTTCAGGAAAAAGGTTATATGATGTGGTTGTCTGTGGTAGGGAACTAGAATTAGTGACTTGATCCTTTCCTTCTCAGTGTTCATTAAGAAAATTGAATATTCTCGCTAAATATAAGAAATTACAGTGTCAAGAAGATCTGGGACTGTTAGAGTAGTATGATGGGCTCAGCTTTGTCAACAGTTACCTAGAAATTTGTTACCAGGACCTTCTTTCATGCAGAACATCTGTTGTGTGGCCCTTAAGCAGTCTGTATTTTAAATAATTGCTCCAAACATACTGAGATTGCTTTAACAGAATGTCTTCGTTCCTCCAGGTGAAGTATGTGTGGTGATTAAATCCTTGGTCCTTTGTGTGGCATGAGAAAAAGATATCTTAAAGGATGTGTTTTTACATGTATATAGTAAAAATGTTGATCCATGTATTAGTCAATAGTGTTGCCCAAAGGGATTGATGTTTTTAAAGAAGGTAGAACCAGACTCTTCTTAGAGGAGCACAGTGAAAGGATGTGAGGCAACAGACACACAATGCAACAGGGGAAATTCTAATTGGATAGAAGGAAAAATGCGTTCACACAGAGACTAGGTAAGCACTGGAAAAGGATTATTGTACTCCAAGAAGTGTGCTTTGTACTCCAGGTCCCTCCATAATTTTTTCAGCTGTGCCAGAGTAATTTTCGTGGGGTAATACAAGCAGGTATATAGTTGGCTATTTGGGCCCAAAGGCTGTATCACAGGCTTTACACAACAGCATTCATGCAACCTATGAAATTACTCTCATTGACATTCTTCACTGTTGTAACTCACAGCTGGAACGGTTCAGTGATGGTTTTCATTACTATTATGTTCAGATGTCTCACCTCTAAGAGCTTTACTAGCTAAAATAGTGCCCTAGTCCACCACTAATGTATCCATGCCATTGGTGAAAGTAAGTTAACTGACAGTTTTCTAATTGACATAAATGAAATTCAGAGTTGAAGAATGTGAAATAACTCATGGGGAAAAATAATTCTAAATTTACTAACTGAACAACAAGCTTTAGACAAGCTATTACCATTCAGAAAAGAGATCTGGAGCTTATAATACAAGTTTTTTTTAAATATGTCTGGTCAGTGCTAAGTAGTGGCCTGAAACCAAATACAACGTTAGGAACTATTGGGAAAGGAGTACAGAACAAAACAGAAAATGTTTTTGTGATGTTAGAAATCCATGTCGAGCTTTCTTTTTAAATTCCATGTATGCTTCTTGTCCTTATTTGAAAAATATTTAATTGAATTAGCAACATATAGAGGAAAGCAACAACAATGAGCAAGGGTATAGAATGGCTTCCATATGGGAAGTGGTTAAATAGGCTAGAACTTTTCATTTTGGAAAGAAATGGCAGAGAGGGATATGAAAAACGTCAGTGATATCATGAGTATTATAGGGAAGGTGGAAAGGGAATGATTGTTCCCTGTATCTTAATACAACAACTGGTGGCATCAAAATGAAATTATCGGGAGCATGTTCAAAACAAACAAATGTAAGGAGTACTTCTTCACACAGCATGTAACTAAGTTGTAGAACTAACTGCAACAGAATATTATGGCTCCATGAAGGACAGTTAAACACAAAGATGTAATTTCTGGCTCAGCCTGGAAGCTTTTGAACTATGAATTGTTGGAGAATGGCATGAGTGTGCATAAGACGGATGGTACGGAATAGAAGGCATGAAGGAAGGTCATGGGGTCATCATATATAAGGATGTGGCAGAATAACTGTAAACACAACTGTGGGTGTTCTTTGATGTTAAGCTAGACTGACTGACCAGCATCTCTGGCTGACTCTCTTCTGTACAATTTCTTTTCCCAAATGATAGGAAGTGCTGAAAAATGGAGAAGAAAGTATCATCTAATTGATGGTCTCTTTATGTGCTATTTAGGGTATGGTCAGTCCAGAACAGGTAAGGGAAAGGGATAGGTCCAGTTGGTTTGCATTTGAGTTTATCCCACCCAAACACAGTAGTGCGTATTTTGGGATTTTGCATAGCTGCAGTAACTAGAATGTCTAGATAATTCCATATAGTTTTTCCTTAACAAGTGCCAATGTAGCAATGTAGCAAGCATTGGCTGTGAGTGTTACTTGATTTTACAATATTTGCTTATAATTTAAAACATGAATATTTTTTCCTCTGGTTTCACAATTACCCATTTCAGTGCATTCTATGTTTCTGCCTTAATTTTGAGGGAGGAAAAAAAAAAGATGAGGAAGTATCATTGCAGTGGAATCTTTTATTAGTTACTTTAAAGAATGACTTTAGTACATTTGTTATGTTGTACATATAAAAAATTTGCTGTAAAAGTAGTAATAATAATTATTATTATTTTTGAAATTTTCCCTGTAATAATAGCAGCATTCAATCCAAATAAGGTATGTATCTTGGCCTAAGACAAGATAAAGCAACAGGCAATGCATGTGTGGCCAGAGGGTTTCATAGTCTTGCATTGTGAAGGGTGTCTCAGTTTGTGCATCCACGTCAGTGTGTGGGTTCTGATCAGGGACTCTCAGTCATCTCCAGTTACTGTATGCTTTGGTTCACACCACGGAGCGAGCAGTCTTGGAGCACTTGAACTGGATTCCTTTTTGGACTGAAAACAGAAAAAACTAGATGTGCTTCAAGAGGACACTGATGGGATCAGTGTCCCATAAATGTGGGGGGAGCCAGTGACGAGCAGGACCAGACTAGAGGTAGTCCAAAATAAAACAAACAAATGCAGACAGCGTGTATTTAGGTCCACTATACAGATCTGCTCTCACTGGTCTTCACTGCTTGCTGATACAGGCATAGCTTATATCTGTCTGTAAAACAGAAGCAGAAAAAAAAAGAGGGAAGAAAACAAGAACAACCTGAAAAAATATTGGGCTTGTAGCTCTAAGAAAAAGTTGAAAACATTTTTGTGAGAAGTGCTGACCTGAGAGAAACTTGGAATTTCTGGGAAAATGCATGGTCTCTTTGTTTGATTTCCCCTCCCCTCCCCTGTTTTGGGAAAATGGTGTTTTGGTTCTTCCAGTAAATGAGCAGATCATTATTGAACAAACATCTGATAAAGCACCGTGATGGTGTTCCTGGCAACAATTAAATTAAAATAATGCTTTCTATGTTAGAACACATTGCCACAGACATTCATAAAAATCTGTGTTTGGAGATGTATTGAATAATTTATTATGTAATTTGATAAATCCTAAAATTTCACTATGGCAAATCTTTAATTATTTTTATTTCAAGTATAGATAAAAATAGCTGGACAGATCTTTTGATATTTCAATTTATAAGACTACTGCTCAGCTGAGATGATGTAGTTTTGCATCTTACATAAATGATTATGGAGTGTATGCAGTGATTGTTTAATTTCTTCCCAAATGGTGTTACGAACTTTTTAGGGGAAGGTTTTACTAAGATCTCTGCTTCAGTTTAGGTTTGGAAATTAAAGTACCGTGTTTAAAAAAAAAAAAAAGTTACAAAAATAGAAAAAGATTGAATTGACAAGGTAAAGACTATGTTTCACTACCTTGCAAAAAACCATAACCATTGTGATTTCAATTTTAGCTTTTTCATATAAAATCAAACAGACTTTTGCGGGAGAATCTTTGCAAGGTATTCATTTATGTACATTAATGTAAATATCAGATTATTTGTTTGTAAGAAAAGTGCTGCCCATTTTAATGTCATTGTCCAAAATGCCATTGTGTGTATTAACTTCTTAAATATTTAGCTGAAATAACATTTCTGATGACACCTAAGAGTGAGTTACATAATCTTATTCGAGGATAATCTTGCAGGTAGCTGTGCTGCTGAAGAATGGGTGAAATCTAAGAGTTGCTTATATTAATGAAAGAAAAGATGGGTAATTGCTTTTTTTTTTAATACATGCAAGTTTTTTTTGTTTGTTTACATATGTTTTAGACATATTAAATAATTTTTCCCAGGGCAGCAGTCAATAATGTATCTTGAAAAGAAAGGTATTTAAGCCCTGTAAATGAAGTAGTTTGCATTTCAGAACATTATCTGCTATCTCATTCAGTTTTGTATTCTGATTTCTCTGTTGCATTGTGGTTGTCCTCAGTACTGAATTTTTTGAAATTATTTCCTCACTATTAATTATTATTTTATAGCCTCATACAAAAAAATCTCCATGAATTGCCAGGATCCATTTTTGGAGTAGCAACACACTATGAATTTGGGTCAGGATTCTAAATAGAATGAGTGGCTTTCAACTCAACAGGAGGAAGATTATAGTGTCTAGTAAACTAGCAGCTTTTAATGGAGAGGATTTTTGCTGAGTTCCTATTCTGAAAGAAGGATTCCCAAGACCTTGCTGGCTTTTATATACCCTTTTTCTAAGTATATTGTTAATACATTTTTAGGTTAATAATAGAACATTTTTAATTATAATAGAAAATGAAATAGAAACGTTTTGAGATGGAGAGTGTTTGATGTGTTTAATAACCTAAAGAAGAAAAAAAGGCATCTTGTGTAATAAGTTATGTTGTCTTCCCTTAAAAACTGTCATTGGCTTTGCAAGTGGAAGAGCAAGCTAGTGAATCAGTACCGGGGAGGGGGAACCATTGAAGGGGATCAGGATAACCTTTCCTTGCAATGACACCTTTCAGTGTGCCAGATAGCATATCTGGTTCAATCTGAATAGTATGTGGACCTTCAAAACAGTAAGAGCGTATTCTTTGTGTATGTTTCCTTCCTTACACTGTTTCCAGGAGGGTGCACTGTTTGTTACTACATGTGCAGGTCATTTGAGAAAGCAACAATCTAGCCCAAAAGCATGTGGCTTATCTACACTGAAACGGAAGCAGGATGGTGCTAGTTTAAGAATTATTGTACAGACATTAGAAGGACACACATGTCACTGATATTAATTCTGGTTATGGTTTTTATAGATTCTGCTGGTGCTTAATAACATCACACATCTTGTTAGTGTCAGGTTTTCTAATCCTATATTTTTGGTGCACTGAAAGTTACAGATAAAACTGAGCAGTAGCAAGCAGGACAGAAACAGCAGCAACTCGAATAGAAAGAATGAAGGGATTAGTCAGTGTCTGACTAGTCCATGCTTGTAGAGGGAGAGTAATCAACCCAAATGTCAACATTTATTAATGCTGTTCACATCAAAGGCTGTCAGATGAACGCTACATGAGAGTCCCTGGCTTCAAAAAAGAAATATTGATTGAAATAAACTGGAGTTTGAGTTTCAGCATCCTCGCTCAATACATATATAGCTTCATATGCTGTAACAAAGCCACTAAAGGCTGGCAAACTCAGTAAAGTACTTACAGAAATGTCAAATCATGATCTTCACTTGGTGAACACTTGTCTGTCTGATTCCTTCTATTTAGTGTTAGACTTAAGCGAATAATAACTGCAAATGGAAAAGTTACTGAAATCCCAAGCTCACACTCATGCATATGTACAAACTACTTCACAGGCCATTGTGTATTTATGTGTGCATGCAATGCATGTATTATCATATATAAGTTTTAGTGAAACTATACGATGTGGTAAAAATATGAAATTGCTATAAAACAGTGTGATATAAAAAGCAATTTTTTAAACATTGGAAAAAGCTTAAATGTGTAGTTTTTAAAATGAAGTGATAAAAGACATTTTAAAATAAAATAGTGGGCTGCAGGTTGATTACTTGATTGCATCTTTGGCAGGGCTTTAGTGATCAAGTTATATGGTCAACTGAGAGAGACTAGTGCCTTAGGAAACATATATTTGTGTGTGAGAGTATAGAAGTTCCATAAAAGCAGAAGGCTTTTAGACCTGTGGCTGGAACACTTACATTACTTACATTGCATCAGCCAGTACATTGCTTAGTCTTTCCTCTTTTCTTTCTCTATCATTTCTGGTTTACCTCTTCTGGTCAGGCTGTCTTAGCATGTCTGCTTTACCAACTAGAAGGGACCTATCTTGATCTTTACAAGAGCCTCAAATGTAATGAAGATAAATTTAAGTATTACTATTGTGAAGAGTGGTAACTGCTTGAATAACGTTATTGTTAACATTAAAACATTACCAAGTTTGATTCTCATTCATTTTCTTCATGCCAAGTTAAAGGGATAAAATTGTCCAATAAGTTTTTCTCTGGCTCCATTACTGTAAAAACTAAGCATCTTACATCTTCCCTGTGTGATTAAGAAAAGCAGTTCTCTCCAATATACAGATGCAAGAGTGGATCAGTTACTTGCCAGAGATAAAGGTCTGTGCGGCAGAACAAGAACTTGGATTTATGTAGCTGGCATTTGTTGTTCCTCTTTGCAGTAGGTTGGTTAAGGTTCCTTAATTTCTCTGACAGCTTGCACAAGGTAGAATACCTTGACCAATCTTTGAGAGAGAATTGTCAGCAGCCATTCTTAGCGTGTTTTACGAAGCCAAGCCAGCTACTTCCAGGCAGTGACAGGATGGTACAGAAGAAGTGGGTTGCATAGCTATTCCTTGAGTGAACCAAAGCATCCGCCTTTCTCTTTTGCAGCTGGGAAGTATTGTAAAGCAAATTACTCAAGGATGTAATTTAACACAGTGGAGGTCTTCAGCACTATTTTTTCTTAGCCTCCTAGTGAGTACATGGAGGGATTGTCTGCCTTCCTCTTCTGTATTCAGTATCCCATAGTACAGTCACAATACAAGATGGAATTTAGTTGCTAAAATTGAAAGTCTCATGTTGCTATTTACAGGCTATTTTCCATTAAACTTTTCATTCTTTTGTTGTAACATACACAACTTTGTAATGAAGTGTTGAGGCTTGTGGTTTTAATTAATATTTCCAGCTGCTTAGCTATTTGCATATTTCCATAGCAGGAAGGCATCTGTGTAAGTTTTATTATGACGAGAAACATCTGAAGCACCAGTTTTGTACCTTGCTGTTGAAAAGATGAAAGGAGAAGCTCAGAAGAGTTGCCATTAAACCATTGCTGAATTTTATTGCTGGCATTTCCCAATAAGTATTGATTAGAACTAAGTGACTATGTTGTTTTGTTTTTTTTTTTTTTTAACACTGCCGATCCTGTCCAATATTGTAGAAACTGTATAGCATCTACACCGGAAAATAAGGCAAATGGTGAAGAGAATGTTTTCCTTTTTTGACGAATATTGCAGAAATCGTTAGGCTTAAGTTTAGCCCTCTTCTGGTTAGGGATGAGGGTTCTTAATGGCTTTTGGAAAGCTCTTCTAAATGAAAAATTTCTTAAGTTTAAGTCACTTGCCATTTATAAGTTACTGTCTGTTTGAGATTCTGCCACAAATTATGTCTGAGTTGTGAAAACGGTAGTGGCTGCCAGACTACTCTATCATTCATGTTTCAACTTGAGCAGAATTATGATCTGGGTCAGTGGCATATACAACTCACTTTTAACATTAGGCCTCGTCCTGAGTAAGTTGGGCAAGTGAGTTGCATCAAATGATGTCATGATTCAGGCATCCTTTTCAATTCTAAAAGTTTCTCTACTATTTTCTTGTTCTGGAAAAGTGGTATAGGATGGTGCAGCAGCTGAAATAGTGGATTTGGGAAATTGCACCATCTATTTAAAACATCACTTTATCTGTGTCTGCCAAGCTTCAGGTAGCACCACTGGGACTAGGCAAATTTAAGGCAAATTAGGTCGTTAGCTAATTTACATACTTATGCTGTTTTGCATATTGTTTTAAACATCTCTTTTAAGACATTGTGTAGACTTAGTGCAGGTTCCTTTGGACGGAAGAAACAGAGGTGGGAGATGCAGAGTCATTGTCCCACCCAACAGAGTTGAGGGGGCAATGACTTGGTGAGCCAGAGCAAGTTTATTGAATTTAAAGGTAGATGGCAGATTGTATAGGGGGCATGGTTTCTGGAGGGGACAATGCTGCAGAATTGGCTTTTGTCCTTTCTGGTAGTGTTTCCTGTGTAAATTTGGTTTTGTATTTTCCCACGCTTCACGAAACCAAGTTAGCCTTTAGCCGTAATTTCCTTTCTCACAAACTCTTTTCTTTTCTTTTCTTCTGTTTAGTAGCTCTTGTCTTTGTTTCATCTCCAAACAATTCCTTTTAAACTTACTTTTTTGAGGTGCAATTAAATTTTAGTCTTACCTGAAGCTGCCTTCTGAAGGAACACTTTAACTCTTCACAAAAAGGAATTGCAGGGAAATCTGGCCCCTCAAAATTGCAGCAGGAGGCTGCTTTGTCATGGTTTGTGAAGAGTTTCCTTATTTGTTGACTTGGAGAATATGGAGTTCTTGGATCCACTGATATGAATCTATGAATATATATTGATCTATCTGTGTATGAATCTATCTGTACCTCCACTTCTCATTGGTTTTTTTTTTTTTTATCTACAACCTCTGTGGCTGCTAGGCTAGGGCCTGTATCACTTCATAAAAAGAATAGCATTCTTCTATGAAGGTAGTTCTTTTGACAAGCAACTAAACATAATGGAAAATTAAAGTTTCTCTGAAAATCTGGCTGAAATTGTTTCGAACTGTTGCTTTAGGCTGTCATGGTAACTGATGCATCAGATACAGTAAATAAGCAGAAATTTTGGACTAAGATAACTAGGAGTTGTTCTGGTGAGAATCAAAAGAAGAAAACAATAGGTAAACTTTTGAAACTGGTACTGTTTCAAGAATTACTAATATAGCAAGCAGATATTGCAGGTCTTCGTCTCACTGGTTCTTTACTTCAGTTCTGTCTGATAGTTCTTGTCCTCACTATTCCCCAAATAATTGCTTTTTAGAGTAGTTATGTTACAGATAAATAGTGTTAAAGCACTTGTGTAGTAATGATGTTTCTTATAGTGACCTTTCCAGAGTAGGGCTGGTTAGAGATACATGTATTTTAGATAGAGTTTTAGGAATGGACAACAAAAACTTGTGAAACTATGATCATGAATCAAAAGCATGCGATATTAGTTTAGCAGGTAAATCATGGCTATTTAGGGTGGACTTAAAGGGGATGCATCAAGGTTAAACTCTGAAGTATGATTTAACAAAGTTGTGATTTTACATTTTAACACAGAAATGTGGTAGAGATTAGAACCGAATTTCTGTTTGCCTGGAACTGCTTTCAGAGGAACGAGGGAACCCAGGACAGTTGTGGGAGCATTTATGAGTATGTTAGTTTTGAGACCAGGATCCTTAGGGCTTTGTTTGACTTCTCCTTTTTTACATAAAAGCTACACTAGGAAGTGAAGTAATGATGAGGGTATGATGGGTGTGCGTCCATAAAACTGTATGTCAAACAGGAGACATCCACATAATGAAGCAATTAGCCCACTGAATTCTTCTCTCACCTGTCGGTTGTTTTTTTGTTTTGTGTTTTGGTTTTTTGTTGTTGTTGTTTTGCTTTTTTTTAAAAAAAAAAACTCTTTGGGGAGCCTTATCAACCAGGATAACATTATAATTCAGCAAACTGAGCAATCTATGTGCTACATAGCTGGGAAAATTCTTAGGTAATAAGCCTTTACAAATTGGCAAATAAAGTGTAAAATATGCAGACTTTAAATTCTGATGTGTTCATCTAATTACAGCTCAGATGGTTCTCTCTAAAACAGCTGTGCTTGAGGCAAGATCTGAGGCATCAGATATGCAATATGAAACTGCCACCTAGAAAAATCTGAGAGCGGATTCTCATTACCTTATTTTGTAGTACTAAAATTTTGCTTGTGAAGGGCTAAATATCTTTCTAATCTTGTTGAATATATGTCATCCATTAATTAGTGGTTGACTTACAATTGTACATTTTGGCAATGGAGGTACACAGACTTGTAATCTAACGGGCTGACCAGGCTGTGGTATATTCAGGTGCCTTGTATTTTTATAGTCATGCTCATGGATCTTCTCAACGTTTAATGTATTGCATGTGTCTGAGGAGATGTTACTGTGTAATTTTCAGTAATTTCTGGTTACAAGTCTGTATTTTACCTTTCTCTACTGTATTTCTGAAAGCGGGACAGAAGTTACTGTGTTGCCATATGTTTTTAAAATCTGTTGCTAGCTGTGGTTTTGAGGATTTCATGGGGTAGCGGGGAATATTTGGGAACACACTGTCGTGGTTTA